>NC_067434.1:25443199-25743199 GCF_009764475.1 Pristis pectinata
TCCTGCAGGGCAGCTTTGTACACATGGCTGGAAGGGCAACATAGGCGGCTACAACAAGCTTCCTGTGATAATGCTCCATGGTACAGAGTTTACAGAAGAAATATTAAATTAACACCCCAGATCCGATAGAATGAAGCCTGTGGCTGCATTACTCAAAGGCCCTGCAGGATTGGTGAATAATTCAGGACCACTTTGCAAGGTCATGCACCTGATTCAAAAAAAAGTTGCCATTTTATGTGAGCAGCCAAGACAACATGTTTTTGAGGAGAAAGTAATTTCATGGGACCAGCACAATGTTCCCTCACCTGCAGTCATGAAATGGGCAGTGCTCACCGACCCACCAGAGAACTTGCTAAATGTTTTGTTTTTGCCAGCAGCACATTCACAGAAAGAAATTCTTCACTTGGATAAAAATGGAATGCACAACACACCCACCTCACCTCTGATCTGAAATCCCCGTGGAACCAATTTAATATATTTTCTCAGCTGCTTTGCACAGTTGTGCTTGACTCAAGGAAAACTCTTGCATCATACAGATTGCATTAACTATAATCAGATTAGTTTCCAATTTGTGGCCTGGATTGGTACCCATCCTTAAGTATTATCTTCATGTAAAAAAATTGTCTTGTGACTGACCTTTAATAGATTTTATTCACTTATTCACCGGCAACCCTCAGGATCCTCAGAAATGGACCAAGAGGATGAATGATGAGGCCCTGATATAATGGGCTTTGGAATTCTGCTGAGGCAATGAGGTTCCAGAGGACCCTGCTGGAACTCCTTGAAGTCACTACTCTGATTTTGTTCACTGGAGTGTAGGAGAATGAGGGGTGATCTTACAGAGGTGTATAAAATCATGAGGGTCATAGATAGGGTGAATGCACTCACTCTTTTTCCCAGGGTTGGGGAATCAAGAGCCAGAGCGCATAGGTTTAAGGTGATGGGGAAAGATTTAATAGGAATCTGAGTGGCAACTTTTTCACCCAGAGGATGGTCCGTATGTGGAATGAGCTGCCAGAGGAAGTGGGTGAGGCAGGTACATTAACAACATTTAAAATGTACTTGGACAGGTCCATGGATAGGAAAGGTTTAGAGGGATATGGACCGAATGCAGGCAAATAGGACTTGCCTAGATGGGAATCTTGGTCGGCATGGACTGGTTGGGCTGAAGGTCCTGCTTCTGTGTTGTATGACTCTTTGACTCTGGCACTTTGAAAGCCAAGACAGGTGAATGAAGGTGCAGCCCAGCAATGACCCAAAATTCCACTCAACTGATTTTACATCCTGCTGCCTGTGTCCCTATATTCCACAGAGACACAAGAGACTGCAGATGCTGTAAATAGAAGCAACATTTTGCTACTTCACTGCAAAGTTTCTTCAAGTTATGCTGACTTTGAAGAAGTTTCCTCCTCTCTTTGACAGGAGTTCTGTGAGATCCTCCCTCACTGCTTCCCCTCTGTGATTTCTGCTGCTCTTTGGCCACATTTTCTTGCTACCACAGCCATGAGTCCTTCCTGGGTACTTGTCTTTGATGTCACCTTGACCCACGTGGTGTCCAGTTCCATTTCCAGGCCTCCCAGTTCAGCCCCAGCCAGGTGTCCAGATGAAGGGTCTCGACCCGAAATGTCAACTGTCCATTTCCCTCTACAGGTGCTGCCTGGCCCGCTGAGTTCCTCCAGCATCTTGTGCATTTCTCTATATTCCACCTTGTTCTTTATTTCAATCTTTACCAAAGTAAAAGCAAAGCTGATTTATCCCTGACGATAAGTTTAGAGAAGCGAAGAAGATACTTCACGTTCCTTCACTGCAACAACCTGAAATGAGACAAGTATAGTAACTGCAGCATTCCAAATGTGAGCTGACACCAGAAGAAAATCTATACTCTGTTCACGCACTGGAGACCTTAGAGGCATGGCAGTATACTGGGTTTCAAATTCCAGTAACAAGGACATCCTGTGACCACAGTGGAATTAGTCCAGAATTAGAATTCATGACTCGACAGCAGAATTTGTGTAGAAATAATTTACAAGTATGTTATATAGAGTTGTAGAAATTCAATGAAAGCATAAATTTTCAATCAAGTGAGAATTCCTAACTGATGCTAGATTGGTGATTTCCACTGCAGCCACGATGCTGGTGTAAAGCAGTTGTGCTCTGTACTGATATCAAGTCAAAAATCTAAGGCAGTCTGGTGCACAGATTTGAGAACAAGATCAGACTTCTCTTTGCTCAGTTTATGAACTGTACCAACCCAATTAAAACAAAAGATTTCAAGCTTGACTTCTGAAAACAAATTGAAATCATGAGTCAGAAGTCCAGAAATGCCATAAGAGATTATTCACTGAATGAATAAATATGGAATCAACCCTTGAATATTTGACCTGTCCAAAAATGACCACTGTTTTTTTGTTTTACAATCTGGGAATTATGGAAGTACAAAATCACCAAACATAACAATTTCCACTTATAACAGAGAGAACAAGAATCATGATCTGTTATTGCCACTGGAACCTATTTTAAGAAATCCACAAAACAATTTCAAATACGCTAACAAAATCTGCAAACCACTCAAAGCCACACAGAGCTCAACTGACGTGCCAAGCTTCCTTGGAAAGAATGTCTGACCTACGACCTTGGCATTTATTCGGTGTGGGAGCTGTTGATTTATTTGGAAATTATAAAAAAATCAGAAATTTTAGAAATCTCTGATGTGCATTGTTTTAGAAGATAGCTTAGTTGACGTGAACTGGTTAGGGAATATTATTTTGTTTTTAAATTTGGTGGGAAAGTTAAGCATTAACAGCATCTAAAAAAAGGCTAAGAGATAGTGATGTACAAAACAAACAGGGTTAGTCCCGTTGCATTCCTGTTTATCTTAAGACATGATGACCATATTTTTGTGTCACTTGTCAAGGCAACCAGCAACATTACATAAAGTTCTGATGGCATCTAACAGCTGCTGAAGAAGTGGAAAAGCTGTTTTCCTTCATTATCACTGAAATTATTTTGCGGTTCCCGCACAGTGCTCGGACACAAAGATCTGGAAGTCAGATCATTTTTGGATAAGGCTAATTCTACTCTCATGCACCACTGCAGCAAATAATGTTGCTGCAGGTGAATTCCAGCACATTCTTGGGCTGAGAAATTCACCTGTGCAACACTGGCAAGTCAGCATTAGCTGAGTTGATGCATGGTTTTGGGAGAGTTATCGCCAGTCGTGAATAAGATGTGACAAACAATCTGCTGGAGGAACTCAGCAGGTCGAGCAGCATCTGTGAGGGGAAAGGAATTGTCTTGGGGTTGAAACCTTGCACCAGAGAGTGAAGAGGAGAGGGGTGAGATGGGATCCCAAGGTGATTGGTGGACTGAGGGGTGTAAGATGATGGGCAGGTTGTACCAGGTAGGGGAGGGGAGGAGAGGGTGGTGCAGGGAGAGGGAGGGAGGGAGAGAGAGAGAGAGAGAGGGAGAGAGAGAGAGAGAGGGGGGGGGGGGGTAAAGGAGGTGATAAGGTGTGGTTTTACTGGTGCAAGATTTCCGCATGCTCTAGTGTTGTTTCTTGAGTACCCTGATCATCCAAATGACATTCGTCATTGTGCAACACGCAGAATTCATCTGGTGAAACAACAGCACATTGATCTGAGCAGCGAGTGGTGTTGTTCACTCCCAGACAGAGTTGGTACGGCAACTGCTCTGCCCGTGACCGCAAGAAACTGCAGAGAGTTGTGGACACAGCTCAGCACATCATCGAAACCAGCCTCCCCTCCATGGACTCTGTCTACACTTCTCACTGCCTCGGTAAAGCAGCCAACATAATCAAAGACCCCACCTCCCTGGACATTCTGTCTTCTCCCCCCCAACCCAGAAGATACAAAAGCCTGAAAGCATGTACCACCAAGCTCAAGGACAGCGTCTATCCCACTGTTATAAGACTATTGAAAGGTCCCCTAGTACGATAAAATGGACCCTTGACCTCACAATCTACCTCATTATGGCCTTGCACCTTATTGTCTGCCTGCACTGCACTTTCTCTATAACTGTTACACTTTATTCTGCATTCTGTTATTGTTTTCCCTTGTACTACCTCAATGCACTGATGTAATGAAATGATCTGTATGGATGGTATGCAGAACAAGTTTTTCCGCTGTACCTCAGTACGTGAGACAATAATAAACCAATTCAAATTCAAATTCAAACTGGCTTTCAGTTGCACAGGAAATGAATGGTTGTGAAAGGATCAGACACCTCTCTCCAGCGACCACAGGCAGAGTGCTGCATAACTTTCTGTCAAACAAACCTCAGTCAGACTGGATCGCAGCTTTCACATCCCTAGTAGTTTCACCAGCTTCTCCCTCATAAATCAATGGCCAGGAAAGATCCTGTAAAAAGAGAAGTAGTGAATAGCCATCAGATGAGAATTGAGTAAATATCCTGAGAAAGACATCCAGGATCAGAGATGGGTCCAACACCTTCCCCACCCCAGATTCACTCGGAATCAATGCATCCTGCACCAGCAGGCTGCCCTACCTCAAGGCCAATCTCACTCTCATCTGTCACCCCTGGTGACCTCAAGCAGCAGCCCTCAAAGTGCCTGCACTGTGATCATGGTCAGGGTCACCTCACCTTCAGGAACCTTCCCTCAGGATGCTGGCTGCTCCCCTGCTGACACAACCACACATGATACTTTGCCACATCACAGAAGTCAAAAAACTTCTGGCAAACTGGTTTTGGTTCATTCATTTTATCTTGTCAGCTTTGTTATGAAAACGTTATTCATTTTAATACCAGAGAGCATGCATTTAAGGTGAGGGGGAAAAATACAAAGGAGGTCTACGGGGCAAGGTTTTCACACAGAGAGCGGTGGGTGCCTGGAATGTGCTGCCAGGGGTGGTGGTGGAGGCAGATATGAATGAGGTGTTTAAGAGGCTGTTAGATGAATGTGCAGAGAATGGAGGGAGATGGACATTGTGTAGGCAGAAGGGATTCCTTTAGTTAGGCATTTAATTACTAGTTTGGCACAACATTGTGGGCCGAAGGGCCTGTTCGTGTGCTGTACTGTTCTATGTTCGATGTTCTATTTTGCTTTTAATTTTCAATGTATTTCTTCTTCTCAACGGAACGTGCTTACATAGAGTCGAAAGCAACAGAATTGTCCGCTGACTCACTGAAGTGTGTCCAGACTTGAAACCTTCTGAAACTTCAGCAGAGTCGGGGGAGGGAGCTATAAAAGAAAGTCTTGAGGTGAGAAGCCTCCAAATAAAGAATTTTCCCAAAGTCCGAGAATCTATTCAAAATTATTGAGGAAGTTTGTTCTGAAGCAGATCAAACATTTTAACTGTCATTGAGAAGGCAAAAGGTCTAAGAACCGTGACTGAGAGGTGAGCGGGTGCCAGCGTTGGAGGGTGCATCTTGTCACCATCTGTGTCTAAAGGACCTAACCACCACTGGGAATCAAAGTCACAAATCTTGGATCAGCACCGCACAGTTCAGTGCATCTGCCTGGACACCTACAGCTGAGCTGAACCATGAGGAGGGCACTATCTTTGGTGGTCAGGTCCACTTCTCCCCAGCACTCTTGCTCCCATCTCCTTCCTCTTGCCCGTGTGGGTCCCGAGCCGGTGCTGAACCACAGTGGAGAGTGCTCCCGCCCCCTTTCCCCAACACATACCTACCTTGAGCCTCACACTGTTGCCTTCCCAGTGCAGAGAGAACATTAATACAAATACTTGGCCAGGCCTCCCATGGCCCTGCATTCCCAGTTAAAGTTACTTCACAGAAGATGCTGTGCACCAGGCCCGACAGCTGGAATGTTGATTTGCAGCAAGTTGCTGGTGCACCTCGGCTGTGCTGCCAAAATTGGCAACCGGGAAGGTGAGAGACAGTTGTTGAAATATAGCCAGGAAGCAATTCTGGCCAATGTGCATCTCCTCCAGCCCTCTTTATTGCATCCGGTGCTCCCAATGTCGTCTTCCCTACATCGCTGAGACCAGGTGCAGACCAGGCGACTGCTTTGCCGAGAACCCGAGCTCCGTCCGTTGTGGCCTGACGGAGCTCCCAGTTGCCAGCCGTTTTAACCCCATTCCCACCCCAACCTGTCTGTCCTCAGCCTCCTCCACTGGCAGACTGAGGCTAGAGGAACGGCCCCTCACATTCCGCCTGGGCAGTCTACATCCCAACGGCATCAACACTGACTGCTCCAACTTCAGGTGACCTGCTCCCCCTCGGTCCCCTTTCCCTCTGCTCCTGATCTACCCAGTTCCTCCTGCAGTCACCCCGTCCCTCTTCACTCTTCTTCTTTCCCTATCTCCACCTCCCCCATCCACCCGTCACCCCCACACCCCTCCCACTGGTCCCCTCCCCCTACCGTTCCCGTCTGCCCTCCCCACCTCCCTACATGATTCCAGCCTCCACCTTCCTCTCCCTTCAGTTTCCACCATCCGCGGCCCTCTGTCACCTCCAGCTCTCTCCTCCCAGCCTCTGTGGTCGTCTCCACTCTTCCCTCCTCTTCGGCCTGTCATTTCTCCTCACTTGGATCCACCTATCGCCTGCTAGCTCTTGCCCCAGCCCTTCCCTTCACCTTCTTATATTTGCAACCTCCCATCTATCTTTCAGTCCAGATGAAGGGTCTCGACCAGAAACGTCGACTGTCCGTTTCCCCCCCACAGATGCTGCCTGACCTGCTGAGTTCCTCCAGCTTCTCGTTTGTTGCTCCAGATTCCAGCATCTACAGTCTCTTGTATCTCCAACTAGCCAACCGATGTGGTTTACGCCAGTCAGTACACGAGCACTGGAGGAGTTTGATACAAGAGACCTGAGGTAATATGGAAAAGTTTTCACAGAGGAAAGACAGAGGCAGCGTGACGAAACTCCCATGGACTTCATGTTTCTAATTCACTCAGTTCCTGCCCGAGGTGAACCATCATCAGAACAACTGAAACATGAACTGACATGGCTGGGAGGGCAAAGAAGCTGGTTTCACAGACGCCTCCTGCAGATGGGTGACCTTGTCTGGATTTAATTGCTTTGTCAGAGTAAGTGGCATCTGGACTAAAATATCAGTTTCCCTGCTCTGAGGAAGCCTCCTTCAAGCAAAATATTGACAAAAAGAAATTCTCACAGGTAATTTACATAGGGACAGGATGTTAGAGTTATGCAATAACAGACATTAAATAAGGCAGTGGATCAATCAGTAACAATAAACGCTTTTAATGACCAATGGATGCAGAAGAATGGCATTGAAGAATCAAAAACATAAAAGATACTGCAAATCCAGGTAACGTTTAAGAGCTTGCTTTTCCTGTGAACTTCGATCCTCTGGAACTCATTATTCCCTGATCACATCACTGCTCCTCTCCTGTTGAGTGAGGGAGATCCATACTCAGCCTACCCCTCTACCACTCATTCCACTCCCAGTGCAGTGAGATTCACTGCATCAGTCTGATACTCAACAAGCCTTGGTAAATGCCGATGGACCACTGCAGGTTGTACAACATTTCCCAGTTAGCTAAGAATATGAGGCATTTAAATCAAATGAAGCTCAGCCTTAAATCAACTGGTTTAGGGTTTAACGGCATTGGAATCTGCAAATGTCAGTATTTATTAGTCTGCTGGACAGATTATTTCAAAGCTTTATAGGCCTTGGGCAAATGCTTTGTTTCTGTTACAGGTTTCCGTTACACTCACATGCCTGTTTTGGACTTACTTCCTTCAAGGAATGGCCTTGCTTCACCTTACGTGGGCCATGTAATATTCCTTATACCTCACCTGGAACTCCCTTCACCCTTGTCTCTCCAGCTTGTCAGATTTAATCTCTGCCCCTGCCTCACTGCTGAACCCTGCACAAACGTGATTGTTTTCAGCTTTTGTTCCCCCCCCTCTGCAGTGCCCCTCATGAAATGAAGTCACCAAAACCCTCTGCACTATTCAAGGGATTTTTGATGTCGTTTGGACACAGCACAAACTC
Organism: Pristis pectinata; assembly: GCF_009764475.1. Lineage (NCBI taxonomy): Eukaryota > Metazoa > Chordata > Chondrichthyes > Rhinopristiformes > Pristidae > Pristis > Pristis pectinata. The sequence continues at coordinate 25,451,160 of NC_067434.1, forward strand.
TGCTGGTCTGTACTTCTCTGCAGGGAACTGGTTTTCCCCATCCTTTCAACACTGAAAGTGAATCTATCGTGACAAATATTTCTCATATTTTCTTTATTTTGTTTGGAAGATTTACGAGAATGTTGCCAGGACTCGAGGGCCTGAGCTACAGGGAAAGGCTGCGCAGGCTAGGACTTTAGTCCTTGAAGCGTAAGAGACGATGAGGTATATAAACTTACAAGGGGCATAGATAAGGTGAATGCACACAGCCTTTTTCCCTGGGAAAGTGAATCAAAAACCAGAGGGCACAGGTTTAAGATGAAAGGGGAAAGATTTAAAAGGAACCTGAGAGGCAACTTCACACAGTGGGTGGTGGGTAGATGGAACGAGCTGCCAGTGGAAGTAGTTGAGGCAGATAATAATATCTAAAGATATTGGGATAAGTACATGGAGAGGAAATGTTTAGAGGGATATGGGCATCTTGTTCGGCATGGACGAGTTGGGCCGAAGGGTCTGCTTCAGTGCTGCATGACTCAATGACAAAAGTAGACCATTCAGCCCATCGAATCTATGCTGGCTCTCAGAACAATCCTGTCAGTCTCATTCCCCCAATTATTTCTTTACTATATTGTAGAGTCATAGAGTTATACAGCATAAAATGGGCCCTCCAGCCCAACTGGTCCATGCCAAGATGCTCCATACAAGCCAGTGCCATTTGCCAGTGTTTGGCCCAGAACTTTCCAAACCTTTCCGATCCATGTACCTGTCCAAATGCCTTATTCTCTTTCACTTGTCCATCAGATTCCCCTGCCACCCACCTACACTAGGAGTGAGTTACAGCAGCCAATTAACCCACCAGCACACCCTTAGGATGTAGGAGGAAACCAGAGTGGCTCCATGGCTCAGCTCGTAGAGCCGCTGCCTCACAATGCCAGTGACCCCGGTTAAAGTTGACCTCTGGTGCTGTCTGTGTGGAGTTTGCACGTTCACCCTGTAGCTGTATGCATTCTATCTGGGTGCTCTGGTTTCCTCCCAAAGTCATACAGGTTGTTAGTTCAATTGGTCCCTGTAACTTAATCCTCAGTGTGTAGGTAAGTGGTGGATTCTGGGGTTAATGTTGAGGGGAATGAGGGGAGAATTAAAATGTAGGATTAATGTAGGATTAGTGTCAGTGGGTGGTTGATGGTCGGTTGGGACTCAATGGGCCTGTTTCCATCTGTATCTCGATGACTCTGTGACAGAGCACCCAAGGGAAATCCATAAAGTCACAGGGAGAACACAACAGGAGAGCACCCGAGGTCAGAATCGAACCTGGGTCACTTGGGCTATGCAGCAGCTGCACTGAATGTCCATGGCATTTTTACTGACATTTTTTGAGTTACCCCTACCTAATTCACTTCCTTTCCTTGCCAATGTGTAATAATTTACAATGCCTCTAATTAATTCCATGTTTGATGCAAGTGATCTGAATTTTTCCTTAAATTGTTGATTCTGTTCTTTGCCCACTGAGCTGTGTTTTGCCAGTTTAAGAAGGTCTTAATTGGTCTCTGCATGAACGTAAATGCAAACAAAGCCCAGTTCCAAGCACTGGCCCTACACAATTCCACAGCTACAGCATAACTTCCCATAAATACTTAGTTTCCTTTTTTAACCTTAACCTCCTTATCTGGGGCCACATTCTATTCAGGATTCTCATGACACGTTTTTTGACTTAATTATAAATAATCCATATGGAATTTATCAAAAAAGCTTTCCCAAAATCCAAACAATCTGTATTTAAGGGTCCTACTTAATCCTATGTTAGACCCGATACATTGCACTTTGTTGATTCATTCACACTTTGGATTACCGAGGTGTTATTTGTTATCAAAATCAGGAGGTAATTTGGGGGTTAATATTAGTTCAATGGCTTCTAATTAATGGCTCTAATTAGTGTCAGAAGGGGACATGAGAAGGCCTTGGCGGGCAGGATCAAGGAAAACCCCAAGGCGTTCTACAAGTATGTGAAGAGTAAGAGGATAAAATGCGAACGGATAGGGCCTATCAAGTGCAGCAGTGGGAAAGTGTGGATGGATCTGGAAGAAATAGCGGAGGTACTTAATGAATACTTTACATCAGTATTCACCACGGTAAATGATCTGGGTGATTGTAGTGGGGACCTGCAGTGGCCTGAAAAGCTTGAGCATGTAGATATTAGAAAAGAGGTGGTGCTGAAACTTTTGGAAAGCATCAAGTTAGATAAGTCGCCGGGACCGGACGAGATGTACCCCAGGTTGCTGTGGGAGGCGAGGGAGGAGATTGCGGGACCTCTGACAATGATCTTTGTGTCGTCCATGGAGACGGGAGAGGTTCCGGAAGATTGGAGGGTTGCGGATGTTGTTCCCTTATCCAAGAAGGGGAGTAGGGATAGTCCAGGAAATTATAGACCAGTCAGTCTTACCTCAGTGATCGGTAAGCTGATGGAGAAGATCCTGAGAGGCAGGATTTATGAACATTTGGAGAGGTATAATATGATTAGGAATAGTCAGCATGGCTTTGTTAAGGGCAGGTCCTGCCTTACGAGCCTGATTGAATTTTTTGAGGATGTGACTAAGCACATCGATGAAGGGAGAGCAGTAGATGTAGTGTATATGGATTTCAGCAAGGTGTTTGATAAGGTACCCCATGCGAGGCTTATGGAGTAGGTGAGGAGACATGGGATCCAAGGGGACGTTGCAGTGTGGATCCAGAACTGGCTGGCCCACAGAAGGCAAAGAGTGGTTGTTGAGGGGTCGTATTCTGCGTGGAGGTTGGTGACCAGTGGTGTACCTCAGGGACCTGTACTGGGACCCTTACTATTTGTGATTTTTATAAATGACCTGGATGAGGAAGTGGAGGGATGGGTTAGTAAGTTTGTGGATGACACGAAGGTTGGGGGTGTTGTGGATAGTTTGGAGGGCTGTCAGAGGTTACAGAGGGACATAGATAGGATGCAGAGTTGGGCTGAGAAGTGGCAGATGCAGTTCAACCCAGATAAGTGTGAAGTGGTTCATTTTGGTAGGTCAAATATGTTGGCGGAATATAGTATTAGTGGTAGGACTCTTGGCAGTGTGGAGGATCAGAGGGATCTTGGGGACCGAGTCCATAGGACACTCAAAGCAGCTGCTCAAGTTGATTCTGTGGTTAAGAAGGCATATGGTGTATTGCCTTTCATCAATCAGGGAATTGAATTTAGGAGCCGTTAGGTATTGTTGCAGCTATATAGGTCCCTGGTCAGACCCCTCTTGGAGTAATGTGCTCAGTTCTGGTCGCCTCACTACAGGAAAGATATGGAAGCCATAGAGAGGGTGCAGAGGAGATTTACAAGGGTGCTGCCTGGAATGCGGAGCATGCCTTATGAAAGCAGGTTGAGGGAACTCGGCCTTTTCTCCTTGGAGAGACGGAGGATGAGGGGGGACCTGATTCAGGTGTATAAGATGATGAGAGGTATTGATAGGGTAGAGAGTCAGAGGCTTTTCCCCAGGGCTGAACTGGTGGCCACAAGAGGAGATAGGTTTAAAGTGCTGGGGAGTAGATATAGAGGAGATGTCAGGGGTAAGTTTTCTACTCAGAGAGTGGTGAGTGCATGGAATGGGCTGCCGGAAACGGTGGTGGAGGCTGATACGATAGGGTCTTTCAAGAGACTGTTAGATAGGTACATGGAGCTGAGTAAAATAGAGGGCTATGGGTAAGCCTAGTAATTTCTATGGTAGGGACATGTTCGGCACAGCTTTGTGGGCCGAAGGGCCTGAATTGTGCTGTAGTTTTTTCTATGTTCTATGTTCTATCAGATGTGGCTCTGATTTTCATTTCTAGAATTCTCCTGAAATCGGAGACAGGCATTTCAACCTTCTTCAGTTTGGCCCATTGAACAATTTACATTTAACCAGACTCTGTGTGAGTTGCAAGTTCCAGTTCCCCACTGAAGACTCAAACTAAATGAATGGAAAGTGCGAAACACAAAAGTTGCAGACAGCGTGATGTTCAAGTGGCCTCTAATATATCTGATCCAACTCAACCTTCATCCCTGGATGACGTTCACAGCCTTTGAGCATTGTCTCCATAATCTGTAGTTGCTGACGTTCCAGACTCCATTGTTCCTCCTCCTTCTGCTCTTCAGCAAAAGGAAGGGGTGAATCAGCTTCCTTCTTCAAAGGAATTGGTGTTACATTTCTCTCTCACTGAGTATCCTCTTTCACCCGCAACCTCCAGTCCATCAGAAAACCCTCAAGGCTCCATCTCCACAGTTTCCTTTCTCCAAGCCGGCTGATTTTGATCCCACTGATAAGCCTCTACTTTCACACATTATTTTGATATATGCCCACTCAGGTTTGTTTCAAGTCCAACTAGTATGGGTATGAAAGGTTTAGAGAGATATGGGCCAAACGCAGGTAAATGGGACTCAGATAGGCAACTTGGTCGTCATGGATGAGTTGGGCTGAAGGCACTGTTCCTGTGCTGTATAACTCTGTGGCTCTGATACAATTTGCCCCATCTTTAGAATTTTTATCCATTATTGTTTCATGAAACAAAAGCTATAATTTTCAATTTGTGCTTATCCCTAATTTATTTTGCCACCATGTTGAAGAGCAGAACCTAGCCGTTCTTTGGCCGTTACCTGTGCCAGGACCAGAGCCCCTGTACCGAGGTTGCGCTCAAGGATGGACATCAGACAATCAAGGTTCAGTCATCGAGCACTGCCGATGGAACTGATCTCGCAGGGAGAGTGGCCTTTAGGTCAGGAGGGGCTGACGACTGGTCACAATACCTTTACGGTAACAAAACCAGAAGCATTTCATACACCGGCTCAGTGCTGCGCCTATTTGTCAATTCCTTTTATCAGGTGTCTGTGAAGAGGAAGATTACTCTGAAGGGTTACGTAATCCTAGATATTATTTGGAACAAGATATCCATCCATTTATTGATAAAGCTTTATTTTCAGGATATTTCCCATAAACATGAGGATAACTATGATTTATTTGGAGAGGAACATTGCACAGAATTCTGACAATGGCAGGCTCACTTTGAAGAAATTGCTTGGTGCTTTCACTTCAACCTGAACAGGTAAACAGCTGCACTTACTGGTTCGCTTCAAGACAGTGCCTCCAGCGACACTTCATCGGACAGCAGAGAAGCAGCAGTGGTGCCTGTCTGTGGCAAAGAGTATTACCAACTGAACCAAATGCTGCACCACCTCATGCCTGTGTGTTCTCCTTCAACAAGTAACAGATGCCGCCGTCTCACAGTAACTGATCACCAATAATGAACAACATAGAAAAAGAATGTTACAATAACTTTGTCAACCCAAGAATGCTTGAGGCGATGGGGAGAAGGGGAATGGGAAACGATCAGGGAGTTGAGAACTCAGGGGAGCAACAGCTCCAGGGACCCAGGCTCAGTCCCGATCTCCGGCGCTGACTGTATGGGTTTCCCCTGAATTCCTCCCACGTCACAAAGATGGTGGTAGGTTTATTCGTTACTGGAAATTGCCCCAAGAGCAAGTTAACGGCAAAAGGAATCAAAGGGGAGTTGATGGGCACATGAGAGGGAATGTACTTCAGGGGGATGGGGACAGTGCAATCCCTCCCTGAACATTTAACCGGTAAGGATCCAATGGGCCAAATGGCCTCCTACTATGTTATGATAAGCATTAAAAAGATCAGAGACGGCAAGGATCAGATGGCCTGTTCTCAGGCAGTCCTGACTGAGGAATAACTTTTGGCAGGGTCGGTGAATGAAGCTGAAGGAAACGACAGCTCTGAGGAAGGTTAGCAAGGTACCGTCACAACTGTAGAGGAGGCTTGACTTCAAAGCAGAGCAGCGGAGACGATTTAGCAGTGAATGATGACTTTAATAATTGGCCGCAAAATAACAAGCCCCGAGGGGCCCCAAAACAGGAGAGAACAGAAACTAAACACCACAGGCAATGAGGTAACCTTGGGCAGGGAGAGTGAAGCTGGGAGCAACTGGTTGGGACCGGCTGGTTGGATGAGTGAACAAGGACTGTGGATGGGAACTGGGGTTAAATCGGCTGCAGATGATGAGTGTGGAACGAGCAGCTGGTGAATCCTATTCGTTGGGTGGAGACTGGGAGATGCCTGCACGTGCAGGCTGGGAAGTGTCCATGATAGATACTCTTGTTGTAGAACAGAACCAATGCTGGTTAAACAATCATAGTCCAAATCTAGACTGTCAGAAGGAAAATGGTCAAGTGAATACCTAGTCAATGAAGGTCAACCACTGATGGATGGGACCACCTTGGGAAAAATGAGATGGTGGACCAGGCTGCAGTGAGGACAATGCGCCTGCCCTGTGGAAGGTTGAAGGAAATGGACAGTAAGCAAGTCCAATTACTGATAGAGTTCTGTGTACGTATGGAGCATATCAAAGAGTCACAGACAGCTCTCAGGACACACAAGAGACTGCAGATGCTGGAACCTGGAGCAACACACAATCTGCTGGAAGAACTCGGTTGGTCGAGCAGCATCTGTGGGAGGAAAGGAATTGTCAATGTTCTGGGTCGAAACCCTGCATCAGGACAACTCTTACCCTCGTTCCTTTATCACCCCTGTTGTTAATCTATTATATGTCAAACAAAAAGGGCAACTTCTCTGGTATATCCACTTGGTTAGTGATTCCAGAATCAGGGTGGATTCTATCATTAGGAGAATGTTAATTTCCAGAGTTCGTTCAATACCCCAGTACTGCAGTCAATATCCTCCAACTCATTGGGTTGCTAGTATACTAACCAACATAAACTTGATAATGGTTTACACAGGCTGAAAATCCACTTTGGTGTTGGAAAATTCAGATGTGGTTAACTAAAATTCATCAGACTTCCCAGATGGAGCTCAGGCCACAGATAACTGTGTGTGTCAAAAACCCAGTCTCGTTGTTCACTTCCTGCTACAAGCTGAGGTGACATTGATTGTTACAACATTGTGTTAGGAAAGTGAACTTTCGCCCTGGCATCAGGAATTGATCAGGCAGATTGGTCATGAACAAGTGGTGAATGAGAAATAACTCGGTGCGTGGGAATCCTGGCTGGTTAGGTACATAATTACCAATAATCCACTGGTGAGACTGATTTCATTTCATATGAATTACCCAACACAGCTCTCCTGTACTAAATCATCCAATGCAGGAAATGCAGGAACAATTTTGAACTCAAGAGTGAAACACTTCATGATTCATGAAAGAAAGGCAAAAGTTTAAAATTATGATTGCTATTAAAGCCCCCTGTCAGCAGCTGTTAACAATTAGTTTTAACCTCATGCACTTACACCACAATTCGATGCATGTTTCGAAAGCTGCACAGGCTGAGTGGTGACTGTACACATTCCTCTTAATATCTGTCATTGCATCTCATATTAATCACAGATCTCAGGCAGAATGAAGCACATTACAGATTATGGAGCAATTCTTCATGTTAGAATCGTGGTGCAACAGAGAAACAGGGTGAAGACCGGTAAGGCTCAGAGACCAAGAATGCACTGAAGAGGGGTTTGATTCAGCCAGCTAATCCCTTTGAGGAACACTGTTACCCCAGTGAGGGATTGTTACCCAATAGACATAAGGTTGGCAGGTAATTTGGAGCAATGATGAGACTGCCTGCTATGTCCCAGTATTCTGGTCCCCTACCTGATACATCTGATGAACATGTCCTAACTCTGACTGAGATTGCTCAGTATGTTCTGGTCTCCCTGCGATTTCACCACACTGTGGTAGAAACCTTCAAAGGGATCTAGAACTCAAGGAATGTGCTTCCTACTTTATAGCTTTGTTCCTTGGGTCTGATTGACATCAATAGTTTTAGCTTCTACTTCTATATTATTAAGTGTTTAGTGAGGCCACATTTTCTCTTACTGATTTTCCTGCCTTACCTTGGGCAGAATTTAGGAGCTTTATATGAAAATAGAGAGCAAGAGACAGAGACCACTTTCTTCCAGCTGTTTGATCCATTAATACCTTCCAACTTAACAGGGTAACCCATAAGACCCAATGCATTGAATATAGAACATAGAATATGGAACAGCTCAACACAGGAAGAGGCCTTTCGGCCCACCAAGTTTGTGCCGAATGCGATGCTGAATTAAACTCATCCCTTCTGCCAGCACATGATCCATATCCCTCCAAGCTCTGCATATTCACGTGTCTACCTAATGGCATCTTAAACACCACTATCGTATCTGCCTCCACCACTCCCCATCACAGCCTGTTCCAGGCACCCACCACTCTCTGTGTAAAAAAACTTGCCCCGCACATCCCCTTTAAACTTTTCCCCTCTATCCTTAAATGCATCAGTGCCAACTCTATGGAAAAGTCTGCTGTATTCCTGGGGTTACTTACAGAAAAAGGATAACAATTTCTCATTATAATTGACAGGGAGATGGGTTTATAATGAAGGCAGAGGCAAAGGAAATAGTTAAAGCACTGAAAGCTGACGTGAATTGATGAACAAACTCAACAAAAGAAGTCCTGATGTAGGGTTTTGACCCAAACCGTCCACAATTCCTTCCACCCCACAGATGCTGCTCGACCTGCTGAGTTCCTCCAACAGATTGTGTGTTGCTCCAGATTCCAGCATCCGCGGTCTCTCGTGTCTCAACACAAGAAATGTTTTTTCTCATTCCTTTAAAATGTTATTATTTCCATTTTAAAAAATGAAGGAAATTTTTTCCCATGCTTCCTCAATTTCCCATTACAAGGAATTCACTTTCTGCTTAAAATGTGCGCGAAGATTGGAATCGATTCTTTGTGTAACTGAAATCTGTTCTCCCCCCCCCCCCCACCCCCCACTGCATCTCTCTCTGTCTTTCTTTGACTGAATATCTTGCATGCAGTGTTCACATGCCCAATCCTTGTCCAGGAGCCCTATACAGTATTTCCAATTTCCCCTGTTTGCTTCCAGAATCCATACTCAATTTGTGGGAAGGGGCTCACTTCTCCGGTGCTTCCAGTGGGCCATTCATTATACTAGCATGCTGCACTATAGCAGGCTGACTGACTGTAGAAGGCAGAGCAGGTGAACCCAGTCTCTCTTGATCCACTCTCCAAGCAAGGCCAAATGTCAGGAACACTGCCTTGTTTCCCCAAATCCCCAGTCAGAGACTAACTCAGCATGGACCAGAAATTCAACCTGTAACCTATTGATCAGTGTAACCCAACTGCATTCCAGGTGGTCCATTTGACCAGTTGGGAATCGGGCAGTTTGCTCTTCAAGATGATAAAACATCATCAATTAGCGTTTAACGGGAGAGAGAAGTCAGCCACAACCAACATAAAGCACAATATATGGCCAGACAGCCTAATCTGTTTACTCAGTAGGTTATAATTGGACCTTTTATTGCTCTCAGAGTGGTAATTGTGGCATTTTAAATGATTTACAGAAGTAGTTACAAATCTATTAGGATGTGTGAATTTATACAGAAAACAGAACATCACAGCAGTGCCTGTTAGCTCCAGGGTACTCAGTCATCAGTGCGAAGTACCAGCATAACTCACAGGCAGGACCTGGACGAGTTGGGCTGGAGTGTAAAAGGTCAGACCCTGGGTCAGTGGTACACCAGCCAGCCTCTGAGGGAAGGTCCTGGTGTGATGAGGGAGTGTGCCCACACCAATATATGAGAGCACTGTACCCAGATTGAGGTCCAGATTTGCCACCCCTGCTCTAGTGTTTCTTGTTTTGTCAGATATGATCTTTCATGAATCGCACGAAGCTCTGGATCCAGGGTTGGGGTCACAGTAAGAGAAATGAAGGTGGTGTTGCAGACTAGTTGATGACACATTGGGTGCACTGGACTTTGAATCATTTCCATTCAGATACCCTCAACAACTTTCCAATTTTCCTTAGCCTTTAATATCATGCATATTGCACCATTATCCCCAAACAATACCAGTGTCATTCACTCATGGGCCTGAGTTAAAATCAGGGTCAGGCAGATGTTAGACTGCAAGGGCTTTGGCATTTTGAGGTCTGCAGAACACACTGCCCTACTCTGGAAATCCCTCTCATCCTACAAGATGACCTTGGTGGGAATGCGTGTCTTCAGGGTGTTAAAGCTAAGGCAATGGGAACCTCCTCAGCAACTGGCTATGTCTCACCAAACAAGGAACTGTTTGTTCCTGCCTTTGAGGGCAGCGCGATGGGTAAAATCCTTTCTTCTCTCTTTGTAACTACTCAAAATTGAAGGGACTAAAGACTTTGTTAAATAATGAAGATAATTCTACATGGTCATATTAACCAGTGAATCTCTGGAACAAATTAAGCTATGTAAAGAGGGAAAGGAAACTTACATTTATATAGCAACATTTACAGACATGACAATTTTTTTTCACAGACAATGGTGGACTTTTGAAGTGTAGCCATTCTCGTCATCTTATTACATGACAAGGCCCATCATCTGTTCGTTTCAGCAGCTCAGTTCCGTGTCCTTTCTCCATGTTCCCTGATGCCTCATGTCTCAAATAAATGTTTAAATATTAATATAAATATTTAGATATTTTTAACATCTCAGCTACACCTTAAGTGATGTCCTTCAACATTCAAAAGCCTTTGCATCAAGAAATATTTCTTCCTCTTTATAACTGTAAGCTGCGGTCAAAATCTTGCCTCAATAATAACCCTCTCATCTCTGATTCAGAGGGCGGTGGTCCTCCCCACTCTGGGGATGGGTCTGCTTGAATAATGCTGTCTCATCAGCGAGGGAGTGCTGAATTCTGAAGGTGTTGGCTTTCAATGAAGATGTTGAACACAGGTTCTGTATGAACACTGAGGAAGTCACAGCCTTCCAGTGTCCTTGGAAGTTACCTCAGTGTTCTTCCAAGATTTGAACTCAACCAATATCACAAAATCAGTGCTCACAGTTGTCTGCAGGGCCAGCATGCTCACATAGGTAGCTGTTCACAGTGAGCACACTTTGAATGTGAGCCATAGTCTGAGCAATAAATGGTTCAGCAACTTCTTTCTTTTATCTGATAAATGTCCTGCTTCCTACCCTGGGGGGAGGGGTTTCTGATTGGCAACTTCTGGATGATCAGTTTTCCTGGCAGTGAACGTTCCTTGGATTCTGATTGAAGGAAAGGCAAATCGACACAGATGGACAAAACTGAATGATGAAAGCATCAAAGCAAGCCTTAAGAAAGGTTGGAAGTGATTGAACAGGTCTTCGACCAAGTGGTTGATGAGGTCTTCTACTAAATGCTGGAAGATCCTCCTGCAACTATCGGCTTTACCATTGTAACTGGGCAGAAATGTGGGCCTCCTGGGAGGGAAGCTTCTGCTCAGCTGTCCATTTCAGTGTCACCGTGGAGACCAGCAGAGTGGTCCTGCAAATCTCCCTGCACATGGGCTGGAACCTCCCTGCTGAACCTGCAGCAAGTCCAGCAGCCCATTGCTTTCAGCTTGAAGGACTGATCCAGGGAGAAGGGCAAACACATCCTTAAATTGAGAGAGGTGGGCGAGTTGGTGGCCATGGGAGAGAGAATTCGACATGGAGAGATAAGTGGGCGAATGTGTATGATGAGAATACTCTGAGAGCCAGCATAGACCCAATGGGCCAAATGGCATCTCTTGACTCACCCGATCAGAGATATCCCCGTTGCTCCACCCATCTGTCTCCCCAATATTCTCTGCTACTTATAATAACTAGTTTCTCTCTTTCCCAGTTCTGATGTCGGGTCCCATACCTGAAGTAATATGCATTTAATTTGTTTTAGTTGTTTCCTAAACATTTGCAAATGTTTATTACAGATCTTTTTTTAAATGTTCAAACAATTCAGGTCACCACTCAGACACTGAGGGGAGACCTGATAGAAGTTTATAAAATTAAGAGAGGCATGGATAGAGAGCCAGAGTCTTTTTCCCAGGGTGGAAATGTCAGATACTAGAGGGCGTAGGTTTAAGGTGAGGGGGGGGGAAGTTTAAAGGAGATTTATGAGGCAAGTTTTGTTTAACACAGAGAGTGGTGGGTGCCTGGAATGCACTGCTAGGGGAAGTGGTGGAAGAAGATATGGTCGCTACATTTAAGAGCCATTTAGACAGACACATGAACAGACAGGGATGGAGGGATAGAGACCACATGCAGGCAGATGGGATTAGTTTAAATCGGCATCAAAGTCGGTACAGGCATTGTGGGCTAAAGGGTCTTTTCCTGTGCTGTACTGTTCTATGTTCTATCTAATTTGAAAATAAAGATTTTTTTTACATTGTCTTGAGTATTTTGGTACATTTGTGAAAGACAGCCTTCCTCTCTGATACCTTCGACAGCCAGGAGCCTGAGGACAGTATTTAGCTCTCCGTCAATTACACTCAAAGGCTCCCTGTGCTGGCTGCCCTTGCCGATCAGCTGGAAGGCAGATCCCAACTGAGGAGCATGCCCAGGGAACTGCTCCAAGTCAGAGTGGGCCTCAAGGCAGGCAACCACCCGTTGGGTCACTGTAAACCCCCACTGACATCCTTTCAATTTGCCCAAAGCCACAAAATAAACATAAATATATCCACAGTATTTTTGCTTGGTGCAGTTTGCCCAGACAGGATGTGAAAGGTTGTGGAATTACAAGTACAAATCATGCCCATCCCAGTACAAGATTCGGTGATGATTTGGGACAGATTTGAGACTGTGTCAGAAAATCATGCTGTCTACGATCTGTGCCTGTCTGTAGGGCAGCGTTCACCAGCAGCGGGATTTCTGCAAACCGTTCCTGGTGCAGGTCCAGAAGGAGGCTTCTGCAATGACACAGATCCTGCAGGAACAAAAACACCTTGAAAACCAGCGAATGTCCCTTTTTCAAAGCTACTGAGAAAATGACACGGAGAGTAAATGATTCCGTACCTTTTAAATTCAGTTTTGGAAATATAAGATCAGGTTTTTCTTATGTGCAGAATCGACGCTGGGGTTAAAGTGTTTATACTTTTGTAATAAATCCACTTTCAGCAAAGCTAATTAGATTGAATTCTAACATTAATGCAAAAAGATATTTTTAAAGGAAAATTAAAAAACACCAAATGTGTTGGTTCCTGGAAAACTGCATTAGGTGATTTATAAACACAGATGAACAGAAACTCAAGAGGAAAAACAAGTGCAGTTTTGGTGAGTAATATGCACCCTGCTTGTCCGCCGTTAAACTTTGCCGCCACCTTCAAATGCCTTACCTCAGACCCTGTTCACTCATCACTGCAGGCTGCAGGCCATGGGAGAAATGGACGAACACCGCTCAGTGGTAACCCCGTCGGGAGAGAAAAGAATGATGCAGAGCATCACGGAATGGTTACAGTCGGTCAAGAGGCTATTTGGCCCATTAAACCCTTACAAGCTCTTTGTGAGCAATCCAGCAAACCTCAGCCCTTGTCCCTCTCCCCACACCCCTGTAAATCCCGTCCTTTCAGATACGTACCCAGACCCCTTTGAACACCTTGAATCACAGAATCACACAGCACAGAAATGGGCCCTTCGGCCCACCTCTTCCATGCTAACCACGATGTCCATCTACACAAATCCCATTTGCCCACATTATGCCCATATTCCTCGATGCCTTTTCTACCCAAACGTTGTATCTGCCTCCACCACCTCCTCAGGCAGCTTGTTCTGGATAAGCACCACCCTCTGTGTGAAAGCCTACCCTGCAGATCTCCTTTAAGTTTCTATGCTTGAATCTGCCTCCATTCCTGCTCCTGGCAGTGCATTTGCTAACCACTCACAAAATCCTCATGTCACCCTTTGGTTCATTTGTCAATCATCTTCATTCTCTGCCCCCTCAATATTGACCCCTCTTGTTAATGAGAATACTTTCACATTACTCTGTCTATACCCTTCGTGATCCTCTTGCAAGTGTCCATGTTCTAAGGAGAAGATCCCCAGCTTCTCCATTTGATCCACAGAATGAAAGTCCCTCATCCCTGGATTCATTCTGAAAAATCTACATCCAGTCCAAAACCTTTAACCTCTCCTGGAAAGTGGTGCCCAGAACTGCACACAGTGTTCCACAGCCAAACCAGTGTTTGTTGAAGGTTCATTATGACTTCCTTTACTCTGTACCTCAGTTTAGAAATACCAGAATTTGATGTTCTTTGAACCTGCTCCAGCATTTCCACTGAACCATGCACCTACACCCCGATCGCCATGTTCTTGCACTACTTTTAGAAATGTACCCTCCAGTATATATTGCCAATAAGTTACATTTTTAGACAATTTATATAACTAAGCCATTGACCACTGGATCCCCAAAATTCAGGTTGGGGCTATTGGCTGGTTGAAAGTCTGAGCAGAAATTCATCCCCGGTGATTTACACTAAACCTGCAACACCATAAGACCATTTGATATAGGAGCAGAATAAGGCCATTTGGCCCATTGAGTCTGTTCTGCCTTTGAATCATGGCTGACTATTTTCAAGCCCATTCTCCCGCTTTCCCCCCGTAACCCTTAACCCTCTTACCAATCAAGAACCAATCAATCTCTGCCTTCAATACACCAAATGATTTGGCTTCCACAGCCATCTGTGGCAATGAATTCCATTGATTCACTACACTCTGGCTGAAGAAATTCCTCCTCATCTCAGTTTTAAAGGGACAACCCTTTATTCTGAGGCTGTGCCCTCGAATTCTGGACTCTCCTAGTGATGGAAACATCCTTCCCACGTCTGCTCTATCCAGGCCTCTCAGTGTCTGAGGGGTTTCAATGAGATCCCCCCCTCAACATACACAGTACTGTAATACAGCCCTCCCCGGCTCAGGAGCAGTTTGTTTTAGCCACACACCTGTGGTGTGCCTTGGACTGCTTCTAATGTAAAGTCTACCATGCAAGAGCTGCCTGTTGTCATTTTCATGATGTGAATTGGAATCTTGTCCACTTTAATCACTGTCCCTGGCATCCTGATTAATTTCAAAAATAAGAATTAGCCAGGTCACTGATGATGTAGGACATGAAGTTCACCCATATTACTCCTGGTGAACATGAGATTCTGTGTGTGACGCGCAGTGACTAAAAGCAAAAGCTCCAGGTGAATGCCATGCTGGGAGCTGGGACTGATCCTGGAAAGAATTTCCGCTTGGACCATCAGTCTGTGGCTCAGTTCCTGAGTGCCTGCTGTTCATCATTTGTAAATCTGTCAGCATTAAAATAAGAGCAGAGGGGTTAACAGCGAGGAGAGGAAATAGGTTTCAGTCATGTAGATAAAGAGAGGAATATTTAAAAAACATTCCTGTTTTATACCAACAGAACAAATTGTACTAAAACTGTCATTTTTTTTCTGCTGTTTTTATGCAGAAACATCCACAAATAGTTAATCTCTATGAAACACCATGGGAATCTATTCCATATTTAGTGAACTGTAAATAGACATTGGCTCCGATACCGTGGAGAAATCTGCTGGCTCCACACGGAACTTCTGGCAGGAGCACATAACGTTTGAGACTCCTGTCTGTGCCAGCTTTGTGCAACTGACGTTGGAATCTTCAGAGTTCATTTGTGGAGTGTGGCCTCCTCACTGTAAACCCTCGGGGACAGGCCATCAGATCCAGGGGACTACTAAGCTTCAGACCCTTTGGTTTGAAATTGTTTGAAATTTCTCCCCTCCTTTCCACCATGTATTTCTCAACATTAATGGGATACTTTTGTTATCACTTACAGTAAAGTCAGATACAAGATAATCATTTCGACTTCTTGCCATTTCCTTATTCCCAATGATTAATCTGTCTTGGTTTCTAAGAAATCAATGTTTAATTTTGTTACTAATTTCATTGACCACAGGCACTTTACAGATACTGTTGTAACATAAACTGTAGATGCTTAATGTGAGTCATGGGCACAAAATTTAACAACCTGTTCTTTGCCTTCTAACATTATCGGTGCTGAATGTGTACTAAAGGAGAATGGGTTCCTTTAAGCTGGATTCACATGGTCGGCAACATCTTCAGATGCAAGGTCCCAGCTGAACTTCCATTGGGTAGACCAGGATTGTGGGAAACAAGAGCAAGGTGCTGTCCTGCTTTCAGTGGGCGCTGTCAATGATCACCTGGATTGTCCAGTTCTCCAAAACCCAGAAAGGCAAGTCCAGCTTTACAGGGCATTAGGGTGTTAGACTATCCCTGAACCCAGAGAAGAGGCAAGGAGGATGCAAACAATCCTGCTGTTGCCCAGTGTAATCCAACAATGTCTGTGTCATAGCCCCAAGGAAACCATGGAAACATAGAACAGTACAGCACAGGAACAGGCCCACAAAGTTGTGGCCAAACTAATTAAACTAGTAATTAAAACCCTACTAAACTAGTCCTTTCTGTCTGCACGTCCATATCCCTCCGATCCCTGCACGTCCATGTGCCTATCCAAGAGCCTCTTAAACGCCTCTATCGTATCTGCCTCCACCCCCACCCCAGGCAGCACATTCCAGGCACCCACCACTCTCTGTGTAAAAAACTTGCCCTGCACATCTCCTTTGAACTTACTCCCTCTCATCTTAAATGCATGTCCTTAAACCATTTAGAGTCATAGAGTCATAGAGCAATACGGCACGATACAGGCCCTTCGGTCCAACAAGTCCATGCCGACCACGGTGCCTACCTGTGCCCACACAGTTACCTCAATCAGACTCATCATCACTGTAGCCTGACAGAAGAGCAGGACTTTTACCAAGTGTGGGCACATCACTGAGTGAGCATGTACGGAGGAGTCAACCTGTGGCATCACTGAGCAAACCTGAAGTGGAAGTTCGCGGAACAGAGACTGGCTATGGCAACACCCACCATGGCAACACCCACCAACCCACCGTGGCGACACCCACTGTGGCAACACCCACTGTGACAACAGCTTTTGTAACTCTCAAGTCAGGCAGCATCTGTGGAAAGAGAAACCAAGTTAATGTTTCAGGTTGAAGATGTTTCATCAAAGTGGGAAAGTCAGAAAACAGCTTTGTCCGAGTTTACAAAGTCTGTAGGGAAGGTTAGATAAGGTGAAGGGAATATCTCTGACAGAGAGAGAGACCAGGATTGCCATTGTTTACAGAGTGAGCTGCTTAAAAAGAGCAAAAGAAGGAATAACAGCATTTTGGATCAACTGTTCCTTTTCTCTTTTTCTTTTATTTCACACAGCTCAAACTGCTGGGCATGTCCCACAGGCTTCCCATTAACAACACATTACATGCGCAAGGCATGGTCTTTTTTAAAATACCCCTTAACTGCCACATTAGGTCATCCTGTCTCACCCAATCAGAGATTTTCCCTTTGTTCCACCCATCTCCTTGCCCCATCCCCTCTGCTACTTATAATAACTTGTTTCTCTCTTTCCCAGTTCTGTCAAAGGTCCAGGATTTGAAGCATTAGTTCTGCTTCTCTCTTCACAGATGCTGCCTGACCTGCTGAGTGTTTCCAGCATTTGCTGTTTTTTTGCTGTCTGGGATGAGAGGGTTACCTTTATCACAAGTGACCACAGAATTTAGATCTGTATTTGTTGGAATGAAGAGCGATCTTTTTGAAACATGTGAGATTCTCAGGGGGCATGACAGGGTGGATGTTGAAGGGTTCCCACTGGTGAGGAAATCTTGAACAAGGGGACATAGTTACAAGATATTGGGGTGGTGATTTCATACTGAGCTGCATTGGAGTTTCTTCTTGTAGAAGATGGTGAATCTCTGGAGTTTTCCACAGTGGAGTGGCATGGAGGGGGGACCATTGGAGGTATTCAAAGAGGTGGAAGCTACATTTTTGAAGAATCGAGTATGTGGGTCCAAGGGGAAGTGTCACGGAAGAGGAGTGTTGGGTTCGGACGCAGCTGGACTGGAGATCCTGGAAGAGTAGGCTCGGAGTTCAGATGGAGACAGCCAGGAAGCAGCAGAGCAATGGTCATGGAATGCATCGGGGGAAAGTTGTCTGAATGACTCATGGAGATATAGCATCAGGAAATAAAAGTGGAGCTGACGAACTTTGTATTGCTTCCTGGTTTGTGCCTGAACGATGGAGAGTTCACCCGGAGGTTGTCCCTGGGCTCAGCCACAGCTGTGAACTCTGAGCCACTCACCAGACACCATCCTCAGTCTACACACATGCACATGGAGACACACACACACATGTTTGCAAGATCACACACACACACACACACATGCAAGAACACACACATGCAGGAACACACACACACACACACACATACAGGAACACACACACACACATATGTAGGAACACACACACATATGAAGGAACACACATGTGGACACACACACAGACACACACACAAATTCCTCTGGCCAATAGCTCTCCCCTTCCCTGGTGTCATTTACCACTGCATCACCTCTAACATGCCTGTAACTTGTGCTGCTTTTTCAGGAAGTTGGCAGGTTTCCTTGGAGAGCACTGTGGTCACCCACACTCACCAGGTGTTGCACATGTTTGTGGCGAGGGCTCTCGGATGTGCAGTGCAGTTATGTGGTCCCGAAGGAGCCCACTTTGTCTTTGTGCTTGTGCTGATTCATAGATAGAGACACTCAACCACTGCTCTTCCTGCTCCCTCCCCACAGCCTCTAAGGTACATCAATATCCCTCTGGAAGATCTGGTGGATGAAACTACAAGATAGTTAATGTTATATTATAATTTCCAGTAAAGTCATCCTCCAATCACACAGCAGTTGAAACCAACAATGGTCCACGTTGTCACTCAGGAACACTTTCTCAGTTTTCAGGCCATATCTCCCCAAAGTACAGCTACAGCACCACCTGGAGTTGCCAATGAGTGTTCCACGTGGATTTCACCTGTCCCATGAAGTCCTTAGGCAAAATGTGCAGCAACGGGAGGATGTGACACCAAGGCACATGCTCCTTGATCAAGGTTCCTCACAGACTGCCTCTCTGAAACTGTCTACAAACTATGTGGCAGCCCAGAGATGTGCTGGTTACATGACACAATCCTTAATGAAGTAACAGCTTTAGAGCAACGGTTATTGTTGTCAGCCACTGTGACATGTCCCACGGTAGTGTTCCGAGGATGGCCTGGGAGTGTGGCAGTGTGTACAGTGGGGAGTGCCCCAATCCTACCACTTTGTCCTTGGTCTTCTCAATGTTCTAGTATCAGCAGAAGGAACATCTCCTCCTCTTCCAAGCAGTTCTAATCCTTGGGACTGAACATCTTCAACAATTCAGGTAAGTGGAGACACGAGAGACTGCAGATGCTGGAATCTGGATCGAAAAAGAACAAACCGCTGGAGGAGCTCAGCAGGCACAGATGCTGCTTGACACTGAGTTCCTCCAGCAGTTTGTTTTTTTAATTCAGATAATTCTTCTGCTCCTCCCATTAAACCCCTGCCAGACCCACCTTTTGCCCCTTTCATCCTGCACCATCGCCCCTTCGTGTCTCCTCCACTGTCCCTGGTGCAGACCCTGCCTCCCCTTCTCTTGCCTCTTTCCTATTTCTCTGCATCTTAGGACTTGTTTTATCTTCAAGCACTCCCAGTCTGATGAAAGGTCAGTGACCTGAAACATTGACTCTGTTTCCCATTCCACGGACACATCCAGCCCCGCTGAGCTTTTCCAGCATTCCTTGTTTGTATTTCAGATCCACAGCAGATACCTTGTCCCTCTTCGAGACACACAGCAGAAGTGTCAGACATGAGCCCTCTGCTCTGGTGGTGTGGGAAAAGCATTTAACCTCAGGTCGTACCAGGGTCTGCTGTGAGCTCCGACAGTTTCTCACTGCCATGAAGAACAAGGACACTACGAGGGCAGCTTATCTTCATCATCAAGAACAACAAAAATGCTCGAGAGTCTGTTCCATGTTGTTATTAAATCGGATGACAGTAGCTAATCTTTAGTATTGACAGATATTGCTGTGCATTGTGCATTTGGCATCAGTAGCACATCAAAGTGAAGCATGGACTGCAAATCAGAATGGAGCTGTTTCACCCGCTCACCAGTTGGTGACTATAACTTCACTGAGGAAAAGCAAGCCTGGAGGCTGATGTATGTTGGAAAGAGGAATAGCTTATCCTGTGCAAACAAACCAAGCAAGGAACTGATAAAAGAAACACATTTATCCAAAGACAGATGAACGAAGTTGTATTTTATGCTCTTGTGTATCTGTAGCAGTGAGGCTGGAGTGGAATTTTCAGTTGGGATGTATTTGGAATTAGCACGACAAAGTATAGGAACTGAGGGGTGCACAGTATTGCTGAAAACATGAGCGAGAAATGGAGGGCTGGGTTTCTGATGAGGACAAAGTGGGTGAGAGTGAACACAAGGCACCTGCCATCTGTCCAAGTGACTTCAATGGACAGAGGTGTCGATGGTTTGTCTTTTCATTGTTAGCTGTCGTACACAATCCGGCAGGGATCTAACCCAACATATTCTGCCATCAGGAGTTGGTCACAGCACAGCAATGTGTCCTTGTGACCATGAGAAGTACATTAGAGATGGTGTGAATGGCAAGCATGGGTAAAAATGCACTCCGAACCATACTGCTCTTGGGAATTGCTGAGAAAAGGAGGAACAGGAGACCAAACGTCTCACAGTGTGCTGTGTTCAAACATCTGTTACTCATTTTTATCCATTGTATTTCATAAGCTACTGTAAGTTCTCTACACTGAGCGTAAACTCATTCTACGTTTTATCAACATTCAAGTTTAATAGGCCAATCAATATTCACTCCATCTCGAATAGTACAAGTGGAAGGTGCTGGGACAACATGTCTGGAGACTTGTTCAACCCATAAATCACACCAGGCAAAGAAATCAGTACAGTTAAGAGAGTTTACACAGCCACATTCTTAAACTCCTAAATTAGACTCATGCACATGTGTTTTATATCCAACACCAAAGAACGAACAGCACAATTTCCAGTTTAGTTACTGGGTCAACAATTCCAATCTCATTTCTGAGATTTTTTTTAAAATAAAAAGATACAGGAAAACAGCAGTTTTAATTATAAATGCTTTTGACACATTTAGGTGTTTAAAGTGATTAGAAATCTCCATGTTTCAGTTTAAGATATGCAATTTCCTTCGAGTTCAAACGAGCTGAAATGAAACAAAGTCATGACCAACCATCATCTCCGTTACTTCAGTGAAACAGATATGTAAAACTCAAAGGTATTTAAGGATTGTGTATAAAGGAAACTTCCCAATAAAATGCCAAAGCACCTTTTGATCAAGGGTTAGTGAGAGAAAAATTAGATTCCGTACTTCATTTCTCTCGTTATTTGTATAGCTGAAAGGATTGATTCACGGCAGGGGTTGTGGGGTGGGTGGGAGCTTCCATTGGTTTCTCCAGTACAGTAACCATGCATGCACCTCAGCAGTGATATTGAAAGTGGGACTGTACCAGTCAAACCCATTTTTCGATCAGTCTATGTCTGACATGTCATTGGATAGACATAGAAACACAAGGGACTGAAGATACTTGAATTTGGCATTAAAAAAAACTGCTGCAGGAACTCAGTGGGTCAGGCTGACCCGCTCAGTTCATCGGGCAGTTTGTTTTTTGCATAGGATAAACATTGTCTATCTGTGGGGATGGACAAGTGTTGGGTGGGTGTTTCTATGGGATGGTCCTGTGTTGGGTTGGTGTTTCTATGGGATGGTCCTGTGTTGGGTTGGTGTTTCTATGGGATGGTCCTGTGTTGGGTGGGAGTATCTGTGGGGGTGTCGACTGGGTATATTAATGTGAAGCTTCTGCTTGTCGTCTAAATGAAATGTGACACCAGAGGTAGAATGCAACTGAGGTGAGGCAAGTGTAGTCATTAAAATAAAATCTCACCTGAAGAGAGTTGCTCTCACTGCCAGCCAAAAGTTATTTCATCTGTGTTTCATCCCTCATCACCTTGCACATCTCTGCAGCACCAGTTTTGATTCCTATCCTTGGAGTTAGAAGATTCCATTATAATGCAATAAAACAAAAACTTTGGAAATATTTATTTATAACTAAAACCAAAGGATTAAAATTAATACCAATAGTTGAATTATTAGAAATTACACCAGGAAGATCTTGCAGACAACTTCATCCAAACAATCCTGCACACCTCATGGCTGTACTGAATGAATCATAACCTTGTGATTGAGCTATTGGGGAGAGGAACTTCCACTCGTTGAAGGGTCAGGAACCAGAGAAAATGGCTTTAAAATACTTGGGAAAATGCCAAGTGGGATATTTTATTTTACACCGGATCATTATCACCTGCAGCAAACATTCTGAAAGGGTGATGGAGGCAGGTTCAATTGCAACTTTCAAAAGGTAATTGAATAAGCAGGAAACATTTGCTGGATTGGTCTATACAGAAGGAGATTGGGGTGAATCAATGAGCTGACATGAGCACAATGGCCCAAATGGCCTCCTCCTGTGCTCTGAGATTCTGCAACACTACGTTTACATTCAAGCTTTTTCATTTATTTTCCCTCAGAGACGCTGGTCAATATTCGATTTTTGTTAAGAGCACAAAAACCCAGAAAAACAGGAGTAGGACACTTGGCCCTTCAATCCTGCCCCACCACTCAAAATGATCATGGCTGATCTACCCCAGGCCTAAACTCCTCTTCTGTGCCAGTTCCCCATAACCCTGAATTTCTTGAACTTTCAAAAATGTATTTACTTCTTCTCTAAATACCCCCAATGACCTAATCCTCTGGGATAGGGAATTCCAGAGATTCACCACCCTCTGCAAGATGAAATTCCCACACACCTCAGTTTTAAGTGACTGCCCCTTGTTTTGTAATGATGTTTTCTTGACCAGTGGAAGCCATGGGTAACTCAGAATCAGATTTATCACTGCCTTAAATGTGTTGTTTTGCGGCAGCAGTACAGTGCAAAGACATAAAATCACTATAAATTACAAAAATAAATAAATAGTGTGAACACAAAGGAATAACAAGGTAGAGTTCATGGACCATTCAGAAATTTGATGGCAGAGGGGAAGAAGCTGTTCCTGAATTGATGAGTGTGGGTCTTCAGGCTCCTGTACCTCCTCCCCAACGGTAGTAATGAGAAGAGGGCATGTCCCGGATGATGACCGTCCTGAGTGATGGATGCCACCTTCTTTAGGCACCGCCTGTTGAAGATGTCCTTGATGGTGGGGAGGGTTGTGCCCATGATGGAGCTGGCTGAGTCTACAACCCTCTGCAGCCTCTTGTGATCGGCAATCCTGTGCATTGGAGGCTCCATACCAGGTGGTGATGCAACCAGTCAGGATGCTCTCCACTGTACACCTACTGAAATTTGTAAGAGCCTTTGGTGACATACCAAATGTCCTAAAACTCCTGATGAAGTAGAGCCACTGGCGTGCCTTCTTCACGATTACATCAATGTGTTGGGCCCAGGATAGCTCCTCCGAGATGTTGATGCCCAGGAACTTGAAGCTGCTCACCATTTCCACCACTGACCCCTCAGTGAGGACTGATGTGTGTTCTCCTGACTTCCCCTTCCTGAAGTCCACAATCAGTTCCTTGGTCTTGCTGACATTGAGTGCGAGATTGTTGAGGTCAGCTGGTTGACACCAACCAACCAGCTGATCTATCTCACTCCTGTACGCCTCCTTGTCGCCATCTGAGGTTCTTCCAACAACAGTGGTGTTATCAGTGAATTTACAGATGGAGTTTGAGCTGTGCTTAAGTCACACTGTCATGAGCATAGAGAGAGTTGAGCAATGGGCTAAGCACACATCTTTGAGGTGCGCCTGTGTTGATTGTCAGTGAGGAGGAGATGTTCAATTAGTTCAGCTGAGGGGTTACCACTGGTGATTAGAGCCAGGACCCAGTGTATTGAGATAAATGATTTGTAAAGTTCATTTGAATCCTCCAAAGCTTACTGCAGGGATGCGTCCCTCAAGCCGCAGATCCTTAGGACATTTGGCAAACAAACCACAGGAGATGTGACTTTCACTCAATGAACATAGGAACACATGAATGGGAAGCAGGGCAAGGCCCCTCCACTCCCTCACCACCCTCCTGCAGCCCCCCTCCAACCCCCCCCCCCCCCAAGCCTTTTCTCCCATTTAATAAGATCAAGGTTGATTGGATTACAACCTCAACTCCTCATTCCCTCCTACCCCCGTAACCTGTCACCCCTCGCTTGTCAGGAATGAGTTGCCAGGACTGGAGGTTCTGCAGCAGGCAGATTCAACAATCACTTTCAGAAAGGAACCAAGTTGCTCTTTCAGAGTGACGGGAGAAACAGCTGGACTGAATGGCTTCCTTGTGGCCTGTACTTTTCCATGGCACATTCCATGCTACTTATCACAGATCACAAAATGCATTTGGCACAAAAAAATGTAATCACTGTTCAACCACTTGAAAGATAGAACTTGAATCTGTACATGTATTTGCTCTCATTAAGATGGTGCAAGTCAGTGCTAAGCAATGAGAAATGCTTGAACTTTTGAGCCGGTGACCACAGTAAGTTCACACACAGAACCCCCTTTGTCCTCACCCCCCAGTGTTACTCTGCCAATATGCTTCAAGCAGTGTTAATGGGGGACTTCCAACTGTTCCAAACCAATTCAGACTGACAAAGTGCATCTCAAAGCTTTCACTTATCTTAAGCCAGACATCCTGAATTGTAGGAAAGACTTAAGTCTTGAGCAGATTGTCAGTGGGATCCAAACCAAATATAAAATGTTGAAGATGCCAAAGACCTGATATAAAACCAGAAGGCAGTCTGCCAATCAGTGCGGAGAGGAGCTGGATGAATGATGTAGAACAGAAACACCAGTGGGATCTTCACTGATGGCATCGATTCTCTTAGTTTGATACTGGTATTAGTTTATTATTGTCATTTGTACTGAGGTACAGTGAAAAACTTGTCTTGCATACTGTTCATACAGATCAATTCATTTTACAATGCATTGAGATAGCACAAGGCAAAACAATAACAGAATTCAGAATAAAGTGTAACAGCTACAGAAAAAGTGCAGAGCACATAGACAAGGTGCAAGGTCATAAAGAGGTAGATTCTGAGGTCAAGAGTCCATCTTATCGTACTAGGGAAACTAGTCGTAACAGAGGGGTAGAAGCTGTCCTTGAGCCTGGTGGTACACGTTTCCAGACTTTTGTATCTTCTGCCCGATAGGAGGCAGGAGAAGAGAGAATGTCCAGGGAGGGTGGGCTCTTTGATTATGCTGGCTGCTTTACCGAGGCAGTGAGAAGTGTAGACAGAGTCCATGGAGGGGTGGCTGGTTTCCATGATGTGCTGAGCTGTGTCTACAACTCTCTGCAGTTTCTTGTGGTCATGGGCAGAGCAGTTGCCATACCAAGCCGTGATGCATCTGGATAGGATGCTTTCTATGGCGCATTGATAAAAATTGGTAAGGGTTAACGGGGACATGCCAAATTTCTTTAGCCTCCTGAGGAAGTAAAGGTGCTGGTGAGCTCTCTTGGACATGGCATCTACGTGGTTGGACCAGGACAGGCTATTGGTGATGTTCACTCCTTGTAACTTGAAGCTCTCAACCCTCTCAACCTCAGCACTATTGATGTAGGGAGGACCGTGTGCACCGCCCCCTTTCCTGAAGTCAATGACCAGGTCTTCTGTTTTGCTGACATTGAGGGAAAGGTTGTTGTCATGACACCATGTCACTAAGCTCTCTATCTCCTTCCTATAATCTGACTCATCATTATTTGAGACACGGCCCACTATGGTGGTATCATCTGCAAACTTGCAGATGGGGTTAGAGCAGACTCTGGCCACGCAGTCATGAGTGTATAAGGAGTAGAGTAGGGGCTGAAGATACAGCCTTGTGGGGCACCAGTGTTGAGAATTATCATAGCAGAGGTATTGCTGCCTATCCTCACTGGTTGCAGTCTGTTAGTTAGGAAGTCAAGGATCCAGTTGCAGAGGGAGGTGTTAAGTCCCAGGTCTCAGAGCTTGATGATAAGTTTGCTTGGAATTATAGTATTGAAGGTGGAGCTGTAGTCAATAAACAATAGTCTAACGTAGGTGCCTTTACTGTCCAGATGCTCCAGAGATGAGCGTAGGGCCAGGGAGAAGGTGTCCACTGTAGACCTGTTTCGATGGTAGGCCAATTGCCGTGGGTTGAGGTTGTCTGGGAGGCTGGAGGTAATGCGTGCCATGACCAGCCTCTCGAAGCACTTCATGATGGTGGATGTCAGGGGCACCCGTCAGTAGTCATTAAGGCATGTTACCTAGTTTTTCTTACGTACCAGGACGATAGTGGTCTTCTTAAAGCAGGTGGGAACCTCAGGTTGCAGAAGGGAGAGGATATAAGTGTCTGCAAATACCCCCACCAGCTGATCTGCGCAGGATCTAAGGACACAGCCAGGGACACCATCCGGGCCAGATGCTTTCCGCGATTCACTCTCCGGAAGACTGATCTTACGTCCACAATGGTGATTGTGGGTTCAGGTGCATTGGAGGCTGTTGGGGCAGGTGGTGACAAACCACTCCCTTTCTGTTCAAAATGTGCATAGAATGCGTTAGGCTCATCGGGAAGGGATGCGCTGTTGTCGGCGATGCTACCCGACTTTGTTTTGTAGCCCATTATAGTGTGTAAGCCCTGTCACAACTGGCAGCTGGTCTGGGACTCGATTTTGGACTGATATTGTTTCTTGACATCCCTGATAGCTTTACAGGGGTTGTATCTCAATTGCTGATTTGATTTGATTTGAATGCTGCAGTCCTGGGCTTCAGCAGGGAGTGGATCTCCTGGTTCATCCATGGTTTCCAGTTTGGGAACACCCAGATTGTCCTATTTGGTACACAGTCCTCAACACACTAGCTGATAAAGTCCATGATGGTGATAACATACTCATGTAGGCTGGCAGCTGAGTCTTTGAACATGGACCAGTCCACTGTCTCAAAGCAGTCACGTAGAAGCTCATCTATTTCCTCAGACCAGGACTGCACGACTCTCTGTACCGGATCCTCCTGTTTCAGCTTCTGTCTGTATACAGGGAGGAGGAGCAAAGCCTGGTGGTCTGATTTCCCAAAGTGTGGGTGGGGGGTGGCTCGGTAGGCATCTTTGATGGTTGTATAGCAGTGGTCAAGGGTGTTTGGGCCCCCGGTGAGACAGGAGACATGCTGGTAGTATTTTGGTAACATGCTCTTGAAGTTGAAAAAGATTTAGGAATCTTCAAAGGGGAAATTAACTCTTTGCAAATACAAAATGTCATCTGTGGTGGGGTGGTGGGGGCTGTTACTGTGGATAATCGCAAAGTGAGAAGGGTTCAGGGAGCATCTATTGGTAATCAATATTCTAATCCATAGGCCTGTGATCCAGGGATATGTCTCTTTTCATTGCACCAGTGCAGGCAGATGGGGTCAGTTTAATTTGACATCATGCTCGGTACAGACATCGTGGGCTGAAGGGCCTATTCCTGTGCTGTACTGCTCTATAAGACAGGCTTCAAAGTACTTCAATAGCGGCAAACGACCAAGGAACATCTTCAGGTGCAGAAGGCACAACATATCTTTAAGTTATCTCCATTAGCCTCTCTCTGCCATTATGGGTGTTAGTGTGGCCCAGGTTGTTCAACAGACTGGCTCAAGATCTGGTCCTGGTATCCAAGCCTGTCCTGAGTTCTGCCTCCTCCCACCCATGTACAGAACAGATGCCAGGAGTTAAGAAACCAGCCAGGCCTGAGAGAATCTTCCCCACAACCCCAGTTATGATCCCCTGACAGTCAGTGACAAGGTGGTTACACAGGAAGAGCTGAGCAAGGAGGAATGGGAAGGCTGAGGCATCTGTTGAGGAAAAGCTGGACACCAGGTGAAGCAGGGACCAGCAGGGATTGGTCGATCAAATGTGTTAAGACAACATGGACCCAATATATTGTATATTATTGTACATTTTTTATAATTTTGGAAAAAAATGAAGTGGAGATATATTCCAGCTTTTCCCCACTGCTGCATTCTCACAGCTTTCTTCTATTTATACTGACTGTGTGATATTACTTTACAGGACAGGGCTGTGTACTTTGTGTAATCTACTTAACCTCACTGCTGTGTTACCCTGGAAGCTCCGGTGGGAACATGCGAGGGGGAACTGTAGACCGGATCATTCATTCCCTTTAATTAGTTATTCCTACTTATTTTCAACCACCAGTGCTGCCAAATTATCTGAACAATAATGTACTTGTTTACAAAGAATTTTTAAGCTTCATCTATCCTCCACACTTAACTTATCCCTACCTTCTCCAGAGAGACACGAGAGACTTCAGATGCCGCAGTCTGGAGCAACAAACAGTCTGCTGGAGGAACTCAGCGCGTTGAGCAGCATCTGTTTGGGGGAGAGGATATTTCAGGTCGAAACCCTGCGACAGGACCCTGTTGCAGGGGTTCAACCTGAAACGTCGACAATTCCTTTCCTCCCACTGATGCTGTTCGACCTGCTGAGTTCCTCCTGCAGGTTGTCTGTTGCTCCTGCCTTCTCCACATCGCCCAGGCCAGTCACTGCTCACCCGGTGCCCTGCTTTTCCTCTATATATAGCTAGATATGGGATATCTCATAAAAAAAGCCAACATGCTCTAATATTTTTATTCATCAGTCCCATCAAGCTAATGAATAGAAACTTCTCAAAATTCAGCTTTGTGCCTAGGCTATCTAAACCTTGTAACTAAATCATGAACGTGTTGCTGCTCAGGGACTCCATATACTGCAATTAACATCCATGGCAATTTTCCTGCATTTCTGCTCTCTCTTGGGTCTAACGTTTGTTCCAAAGACTCAAGCAAGTTATGATGGTTTCTCCAACGACATATCTGACTGATTTTATGGTAACTTCTAATTTATCGGCAAGCAGGCTGAGGGAAGTTGCCATTTCCAGTAACAAATGCAATATTGATTCTTTTCTTCATTGGTTTTTGTTGAGACTGTAATTTAGAGAAATCAAAAAAAAACATTGCCACTCAATAGCAACAGAAGGGGTGCAAATTCCAACAATGACATTTTGGAAAATAGAGGGTCAATGCCACAGTCAGGCTCACATTCTTGTTAAGGCCATCAGAAAATGATGTCATCTGTCAAGGTCAATTTGTCGGCATGGTGTTGGTTTGGTCAAAGTTCTTGCCACAGACTTTTGGGTGCTTGCTCTTGTGTGATAAGGTTGGCACTGCAGGTCTGAGGGCAGTGAGCAGAAACTGCATTGGAGACTCTGAAATAGTACAACACTTTGCACCGTTTGGGAAACTTTATTTGGATTCCAATTAGCAACATTACTTTTGAGATTGATGGATGATGGATGGTCCTTTCAAAAATCTTTGTCTTCCCCCTCTTTTTGAGTTTCAAACAACATTCCAAAACATTGGGAGTATTTAAAGAGGAGAGAGATACATTTCTGAAAGATTGGAATTTGAGGGCTCTGTGGAACTGACACAGAACAGAAGCTGAGGTCTGGAGCAAATCAGCCATGATCACACTGAATTCCAGGGAAGACCTACCCCTGCTCCTATATTCATATCTGCAACGATTGGAACAACTGTCACTGTCCATTTTACCTTCTTTGATGGTCAGAATGATTGAACTCCTCACCTTCAACAGGTTTCCTTTCTTCTTATTGTCTGGATGCTTCTAGCTTTCAATACACCCTGATCTGTCCAGTCCTCAGTTCTTTCCAACCATGCTGGCAGAGATCAGCTTGTATAAACGTAGTAGATTCATAATTCATCCCCTGCTTCCAACAGCAAGTCAAGTGGAGTTTATTGTCTTATACCTAAGTACGGAGAGGTACAGGTACAATGAAAAACTTGCTCGCAGCAGCATCACAGGTACGTAGGTACAGACAACAATGGACAGAATATAAGTTATACATAAATTATACAAGGCAAGACAAAGGCTGCTAAACAGCACCTTAATGCAAAAAAGCACAATCAGAGACAAGTCCATGGTAGTGCAAGAGGTGGTCCGTAGTGTTCTGCTGCTGAGGTAGGGTTAGGATTCAGCAGCTCGGTTCAAGAACCTGATGGTTGTAGGAAAGCAACTGTTCCTGGACCTGGTGGTGTGGGACTTCAGGCTTCTGTACCTCCTGCCTGACAGTAGCAATGAGAAGAGGACATGACCCGGATGGTGGGAATCCTTGATGATAGATGCTGCCTTCTTGAGGCAGTGCCTCATGTGGATGCTTTCATTCGACCAGATGCTCTAGCGATTATGGGATTTAATAAGAATCTGCGAGAGATGGGGAAGAACTGACTTAATTGAAAATAATGTTCCAATGTTAACACAGTGACCACACCAAAGTAGTACTTCATTGGCTATGACAAATTTTGGAAGGGGAATGAAAGATGCTATGGGAAATGGAACTCTTCCTTTACTATCAACAAGATGACCGATTTTGAGAGATTATATCTTAAAGACCACCAAGTGTGCACAAAGATGATGCTTGAATGAAATGAAACCATGCAGCTAATAAGAGAGAATTGTTTAGTTTCTGTCTCCTCACTCAGCAGCAACAGAGTCCCCACTGGGTACCTGATGTTGCTTCTATTTTATCAGCAACCATGCAGATTGGACTTTAGAATTTTATAAATAAATACAAGGCTGACTGAGGTCTTCATGAGCTTCAGGCAAAAGGATAGTTGAGTTCAACCAAACAATCTCCACTCCATTGCAAACGTAAGTATTGCTGACTTTAGTAACATTTTTGAAGCAAAAATAAGATAGTTTGGTAACTTAATGGCATAAATTATATTTATGATCACAGGACATTAGCTTATCTGAATCCTGCATGGAAGAATGGAATTCTCTGGTTCCAGACCCTGGCCAGACTGACTGTGTAGATGTCTGGTTAGTGCCCATAGAGGGGTAACCTGTTCTAAAGCTCTACCTTTCAATGTGACACCACAGAGCCATTGCAGGTGGGCACTGGTTGCTCTGGACCACTGACATTTGTAGTTGTCAGCTCTCACAGGTGACAGCACATACCAGGACACAGAGTGTGGTGTTCAGCAATTCCCGATTATCTTGTCACATTTTTGTGAACTGCACGTCTCACACACACCACATGGACTTTGTTCTAATCGTGTTCTTTCTTGTAAAAATTGTGTTTAATTTGTGTTTCTTTTGTGAATGTTGCTTATGTAATGCTAGGTTCCTGTGATGCTGCTGCAAGTAAGTTTTTCATTGCACCTGTGCACATGTACGTGCGCACATGACAATAAACTCGACTTTGACTTTGACGTCAAGCACTGCATTCATTAGTTGGAAGAGCAAAGCTCCTGCAGCATGTTCTGCATCAATATCAGTAGCTACCAAGCGCCTGAATATGTCAACGTATTTCCTGACCTGCTTTCCAAGTAACATTTCCCAGGAGCTGTTCTCCCAGGCCTCAAGGTTCTTTGGAATCTAAAGGAGCAGGGTGAAAGGACAATAAAGAGACAGCTGGGAATGGTTAAACAACTTTGACATACAACACTGGAGATGTCTGCCAAAGCCAGATTTTTGTTGGCCATGTTTTGCCAAAGAGATTAAAAATATAAGGAGCACCCAGTGCACATGTTAGACGGTGATCTTGCTCCAGGAAGGATTAGTCATCTTTGACATTACCATTCAAGGAAAATTTCCTTCATTGGTTTTATCTGGAATCGGCCAGACTATATCTGGAATTTGGGATTTTATTGTTATTGAAATGTTACCCTGATTGAAAAACAAGTTCTCAAAACTAGCCTGTACTCTGTGAGTATCACATCTAGCAAGTTAAATAATACGGAGACACGAGAGACTGCAGATGCCGGAATGTGGAGCAATGAACAATCTGCTGGAGGAACTCAGAGGGTCGAGCAGCATCTGTGGGAGAAAAGGAATTGTCAACTTTTAGGGTCTGAGAGTGGAGAGGCAAGATGGCCGGTATAAAGACGGGAAGGGGAGTTAAGTAATACATTGGCTTTTGGGGACACAAGAGATTCTGCAGATGCTGGAATCTGGAGCAACACACAGCCGGTCAGGCAGTATCTATGGAGAGAAATAACAGTTGACATTTCAGGTCCCAACCCTTCATTAGGCTTTGGATGGCTTTTGGATCTGTTATGTTGTCGGGCAAGAAGAAAAGACTATTTCTATCAGAGGGAACTGTTAACTCATTTCCCAACACTTCCATTGAAAACAAAATTCATTCCACTGCCAAGTCCCAATTTCTCCATTAGGGCTGCTCTCCACAGACTTCTGTTATATTTTATCATGAAAATTATGTTCCTACAAAACTACCCACCATTCAACTTTCACCTTGGAGACATAAACCAAAAGCAGCCACAGAGTCTAGTGCCTTGAGACTCACTCTACTTTTAGTGAGTCTCAAAACATCAGGCTCAATGGCTAGAGAGAATTATACGTGTTATATATGTGTTTGCATAGCATACACTGTACATATATTTCACTGAACCTTTCATCACCCTCACTGTAAAATTGGTATTTTCCCATTTCCTTATTCTTTCCAGCAATCTTTAAAAATGACTGATAAATGTTGCACTGCTTCCCCGACTTGGTGAAAGCACCGATCGCAGGGTGGAGGGAAATTGTCTTCATTGTTCTTAGTGAATTCCCAGCAGATTTATTTCCAGCATTATTTGCTAAAAGCCAAATCCAACCAGGGTTCTACTTTTGATAGCTACTTAGTTAAACGGCTGGAAGCCTCTCCTTTTGTCAGCAATGGATAAATTGCTCTCTGCAGATGTACACTAGGACTCGTATCCTTTGAGCCTCTTCTGCTTCTCAATTAGGTTATAGATGGATTGTGCCTTAAACCCCATCCATCCACCTTTAATGCTGTTGTTGAACGAAAGTCAAAGAGTTTCAGTTTGAAATTTACAGTCTCAGTTAACAGACAGGCCCTGAGTTTCCAACTTGGGAACAAACCAAATGTTGGACTCAAAAATGCACCAAGTATTACACCAACCTTGATTCGATCAAGTTATGACCAGGTATGCTCCCAATCTCAGTGGAATACATCTAGGCTTAAATAAGTGCAAATCAGCTCAGCCCACAGGATCCACTGCCTCTTGCAGTGTGAAAAGTTAAGTCTCAGTCCATTTTGCAATTCATGTTTGGGATCGGTAATTGGCAAAGCTTTTCAGTATTTAATGAGATTTGTATTGATCCGATGGAAAAATGTTTCAATGAATCAGAATATTCAGAGTAGATCTCATCAAGGAAAACTTAATAAATATACTCAAAAAATTGCAATTAGACATGGAAGCGTGACTTGCTTTCCTGCCCACACCCCAAAACCAGACTGTAACTGTCACAGACTGTGGAGCGGCACAGTTAAAATAAACTTGCAATTGAGAGCGCTGGCATGGGCAGTTAGGTGGGTGGCAATAAATTTGATGGATGGAGTTAAGAGAATGAGGAAACTTGGTGGCATTGTGGTTATATCATAACCCACTTACACCCAAAGATCTGGAGACTATTAAGCTACAAAGTTGTTTGGCACCCAGATTTGTCATTCATCTCAGTGCAGGTACCAGGAATCTCCTCTTGTGCCCAGAAGACTTGTTGCCGCACCAAAGCTGGTGGGTGAATGAAAACTGAAAGTTAGGTCACTTGCATTAACAATGTTGCCTTTATTTTCTTGCCTTATTTACAACCGTCAAGCTAATGCCGTCAAGCCCAGTTAGATCATGCATGCAAACCAAGCCGAATAATTCAGCCAATATACTGCTCTACGTAAATCTAAGCTAATGATTTTAATATTTTTATTTTAATTTTGAGGAAAATAAACTTAAGTAAGAAACAAGCAATTTTTTACGACAGAATGGTTAATGTTGAATCAAAGAATAAGCAACAAAGAAAACAAGTTCTTGATAGCAGATTCTCGGAAGCCAGTCACAATCGGGTTCTTGGAAACAGAACCATTTATTTCACAGGTATATGAGATGGATTCAAATTTAATAAAACCAGCCTGGAAAAATGCAGTGAAGGGATAAGCACTATTAATTATTCTGTATCCTGCACATCTGTAAAAGCTTATCGTAATACAGCCTGTGGCTACACATTTTGGAAATAAAACTGATGGTAATTTACTAGCACTCAATATAAATGTGGGAGCTTGAAATCTCACTGTTGCAATAACCCTCCAAAACACAATCATATTCATGCATGGGAGACCCAGAAAGGTAATTGTATGAATTGGCTTCTTTCCCAACACTCTGCATACACCAGGCTTCCAATGAATTGGAGCCAGGACTTCCCTGAATCCTTCGAATGGGATAGCGTGTGGAAACCACGGTGCAATGCCCCAAGAAGACAGTTCCTTATAATCTCCCTCTTGGTCCAACAAGCCATTCCATGATACTGTAATTTACATTCAAATTCATTCAGATGTCGAATAATTGCACAGAAGCTGAGAAACACAAGGAACTTGCACCTTTGGATAATATTAAACTATTTTAATGTGATTAGTGGTCCAACAAGCCATGTTCTTTCCAGTGTTTATTAAGTCTATGAAATGAGGAATGCTGGAAAAAGTCTACAGCTCTCATGTAGTTGTGGGAGCTAAATGATGGTTTCCATCAGAAGGTTGAAGGATTCCTTTTCAATGGTAATGTAGCTACACCTGATGCTGGAATTCCGGGTCCTGGGATGGAGCTTCGCACTGTAAAGCCCACACATCCTCTGGCTCAGGATGGCTGCAGTGGGTGAGGTCACCACTCTTAGTGTCAGCAATAGTCTGCTGGGCCCCCAGATATGGATGTTACAGCATGGTAGACATCCCAACTTTGCTAATTTTCTTAGGTTCCTTTTTCCTGAGCATTACTGGACACCGGGGAGCTCTCTAATGTCCAGCATTGCCAAGATGTGAGTACCAGGAATGATGAATGGTAACAGCAGTTCATCACCACCACCAACAGTTCCAACAGAAGATCTCTACCTCTGCTGTTCAAAGGCTGATCTCTACTGTAACTCTAGCAAATGGAACTGTTAGCCTTCACGTGAATAAAAATTCAATCTCACCTCAAATTTAACAATTGTCAGCACCCCTCCCACCCTCTCTGGCCCCACCACCTCAGTGTTGTTTGAGACAGGCAGATCCAGACCCCATTCCCTTACTGTGAATCAGAGAGGTTTTCAGTTTCTGATGTGGATGATACCGAACCAGAAATGACTCCCCAGCAATGAGAGCCCTCTCTCAGTGAACCTGTTGGGAACAGGCTCACGTTCTCCACAAGAGGGCCAGAAGCAAAGGTTAAGACATTGATTTAGGATTCCCTGAGGGTCAGAATGATCAGAAGTTGTTCCTCTGAGCCCAACGAAGATGTCTTGGGTTTCCCTTGCAGCAAACTACCCTTGCAATACCCCATATGCCATGATTTGCTTTTTATTTATCAATTTTTTAGGCTCTGGGTTTTGCTGGCGATTCCTAGATGTATCTCCCCTATTGTTGTGAAGCTGATGGTGAGCTGCCTTCTTGGGCTGTTGCTGTCTTTTTGACAAAGATGCTCCCAAAGTGCTATTAGGGAAGGATTCAGGATTTGAACTCAGCGACACTGAAGGAACGACAATATATTTCCAAGTCAGATTGTGTGTAGTTTGGAGGGGAACCGGCAGGCCTGCAGCATGCTTTGTTGGTGGAGTGGCCACAGGTTTGGGAAGTGCTGTTGGAATAGCCTGGGTGAAAGCGATTTGTCGATGGTACATACTGTGCTGGTGGTGGGGGAAGTGAATGGTTACACTGGAGGTTCGGTTACTAATTAAACAGGCAGCCGTGTCCTGGATGTTGGTGAGATTCTTAAGAGTGTTGGAGCTGCCCTCATCCGAGCAACTGCAGAGTGTTCCATCAAGATCTTTACTTATGCCCTGTAGATGATGGAAAGGTGTTGGGGTTTATGTGGTGCAGGATACTCGCCCTCTGACTGCTCTTGTAGACAATGCATGTGGCTGGTCCATTTGAGTTTTCCATCAATGGTGAGAGCAGAATGTTGATGGTGGGGCCACAGCAATGGCAATGTCATTGAAGGTCATGGTAGAAGGCCGGACATGCTTTATTGGAGATGGTTGTTGTGCGGACATTATGGTACAGATGTTACTTGACATTTATCAGCCCATGCCTGAAATATGTGGAAGCCTTGCAGCATGCAGGCATGGACTGGCTCAGTTCCTGAGCTGTGAATCTACCCACTACCCACTGCCCCGGGTCCATGCCCAGACCTTCCCATTCCGGACACAGCTCCTGACATTGGCTCTTGCCTCTGGCTGCTCACTGGATCCCTGCCTTGGAATCTCTCCTGCTTTTGGATATCTGGTGGATCCAGAGTGTCGAAGGACAGCATGAACATCTGCCATAATAAACAACTCCTTGTTGGGGGAAATCCAGACAAAGGTCGCATAAATATAACCTTACATTTCAACTACTCAGGATGCATCAGGAAACATTTATTCACACAACATTCAGTGGAATCCTGGAACTCCTTCCCCCAAGATCTGTTGAGATGTTAAGGAGTAGAGGAGGGTTGTTTATTGATAATTTCAGGCAGAGGTCATTGGATTTTCATTGGGCAGGTTTACTATAGATTAGGGAGCCAAGCTGGTTGGTAGAATTAAGACAGAGAGAAGCCTTGTTGTAATTGAAGGATGGAACAGGCTAACGGAAGTCAGTGGGTTACTCCCATTCTGATGAAAAGTCATTGACCTGAAATGTTGACCCTGGTTCTCTTTCCACAGACTCTACCTGATCTGTTGAGTATTCCTATCATTTTATTTCAGATTTCTAGCATCTGCAGGATGTTGATTTTACCTGTTCTTGTTCTTGTGGCTCCTTTCTCGTTATGTCTTCAGAGTCAACTCCAACAAGCCATCAATACCTCAGGACAGGGAAGAAAATTCCACCCATCCCCTGTGTATCTATTAACTACTGTCACTCTATATTGCCCTTGACAATACCATCCTTCCACTTATTTATAAATATCTCACTATCAGCGGTATCTAAATTACCCGTTGGATTGCAATACCCTAAGATACAAAAGCTTGAAAGCACAAACCACCAGGCTTAAGGACAGCTTCTATCCTACGGTTATGAAATCATTGAACGGTTCCCTAGTACGATATGATGGTCCCTTGACCTCACAATCTACCTTGTTATGACCTTACACCTTGTTGTCTGCCTGCACTGCACTTTCTCTGTAATTGTAACACTTTACTCTGCATTCTGTTATTGTTTTCCCTTGTACTACCTCAATGCACTGTGTAATGAATTGATCTCTATGGACGGTATGCAACACAAGTTTTTCACTGTAGCTCTGTACATGTGACAATAATAATAAGCCAAACCAACCAATACAAGAAAAAAGCTTGGCCAAACTTCCTCTATTCCTACATTACAAATTATCACCATCTTTTTCAAATGCAATTACCAAGAAATCAGGAATTGCAGTTTATTTATTGAAATTAAAACACTCAGGACTTACTTGACACAACATTTTAGCACTAAAGGTAAGTTACTACTCCCCAAAGGACTCAGTATTATGCACATTGATCACTTCCCAGACCTTGTCAAATGTCACACTTAGGATGTCACACAACTCCAGCAGCATTTTGTTCCAGATGTAAATAAAAAGAAAAAGTGATCTCAAACATCAGCATTATAGGTGATTTGCTGATCTCCAATTTATACCAGGTTTTTAATAAACAGCTGTAAAGAATCTGACAGCCCTGTTGGGAAACATAAGTCACGCCGATAAGGTGTTAGTCCAGATTAGCTGCTAAAAAGCAAAACTGTATTACTGATCTTACAACAGGCAGAGCAATGCCACAGGAGGTCTGCTGGCAGTAGACAGATAAATGAAATAGTTCTTTCCATCAAACCATTTTGCAAATAGTCAAGGAAATGCATGGTTCCTTGATGTGGTAAATTCTGAACATTCCAAACATTCATTTAATCAGCTGCTATGATTAATTGTATAATGTGCATATGAGGGCAGTTGGTAAGATCACCAAGGAAATGGAAAGACTGTTGATTTTGGTTGAATCTAACTGTGGCTTGACTTTTTATATCATCTGTTTCAGCCACTTGGCCTTAAGGGACACTTACAAGTTCCCCGCTTTCTAAACAACACTTTTAAATGTTTTCGCATCTTTATTTCATTAAACCTGGAACTACTTTGTTCAAAAGTAGAATTAAGAATGCCAAAAATTCACGATTAGCTCCAAGTAAATTTGAGCATCATAAATCTAAAACACTTGGGTATCAGTGTTCATTTCAGATTTAATTGTTTAGAAGTACAAAATTGGACAGGGCTGCAGAGGAGTGAATCATGCAACTTGGAGCTGTGAGAACTTTCACATGAATCAACCACTGCATACATTTACAGTCTTGGTGACAGCAGACCAGACCATTCAGTCATCAGTAAGGGAGAGCTCATCAGGGCCTCAATTTGTAAATGTTTTGCCTGGTGTAAAAACAAGATTTATAGAGATGATTCATTCCTGAGTCTAGACTTAAATAGCTGAACTCAACCAACATTTCAAAAGTACAACTGTTACCTGACCTCTGACTTGACCAAGGGGTCAAGTAATATGAAGAGGATGCCTGCTCTGGTATCAGTCAAGATGTCCAATTAGTCTCAATGACTTGGAGTGAAAAAGGAGATAAGTTAACTGGTGTCCCTTCTTTTATCTTGATCCAAAATTCCTGTTGGAAGCTTGTCTTCAG
Organism: Pristis pectinata; assembly: GCF_009764475.1. Taxonomy (NCBI): domain Eukaryota; kingdom Metazoa; phylum Chordata; class Chondrichthyes; order Rhinopristiformes; family Pristidae; genus Pristis; species Pristis pectinata. The sequence continues at coordinate 25,489,710 of NC_067434.1, forward strand.
CTGGATTGGATTGGTAATATGGCTTGTTAACACTTGGGAGGTCTTTTCTTCACCTTTGCACTTTGGGTGAGAAACCTTGCTTTTTGGTAGCAGAAATACAATCGCAGAGTTCACTGAGGATTCAAAAACATCATGTGCACAGCCACTCAAAATTTTCACAATGCAAAAGTTAGAGAAGCCTTCACCTGAAGGAGAACTTCAAACATTCACCCTTCCGTCGTGGAGAATGATATGAGCAGAGCAGTGGGATGCACCGGCAGCTGGGGTATTATCTCCAGGAAAAGCTTTGGAAACAAGACTGGAGTGGGCAAGAAAATATTTTTTAAAAAGGAAACCTAGGCCTTGGATAAAAAGTGACTCACTCAGTGGGGGCTGGCATTGTCATGGTCCCCCTGATTCAGGGACCACTGCAGTTTGTTGGTTTGATCGGTTAATATATAAAGATGATCTTAAAACATATTTCATCACATTCTGTTGTGAAGTTATGGAACGACACAATATAACAGGAGACCACTCATCCCTTTGGCCTTGTTCACAATGTAACTAAGGTGCAGTGCTCTCTATTAAAAGCTGTTACATCTGTTAAGAATACAGCATGATAAATTAGAGTGATTTATAGACATCAGAAAGGATCTCAAGGCTTTGCTCAACTCTCTGGAGATAACTAATCCCAGCCATTTTTTACATACACTCAAACCTCTGCTTTGACAAAGAGGAGTTCTGTATCATAACTCAAATCCCAGAGAAGAGATCTGGATTAAACACAGTTGCCACATTTCTCGGTTGGATTTGACTCTTTTTTCTCTTTGAAATGAAAGAATCTACTCAGTGCATGGACACAATCATTCTCTCAGCACTTCTTCGATTTTATGATTCATTATTCAAAAGTGCACATATCTAGTGTTAAGTGTTTTGCTGTTTATATAAAACTGAGTGAAATATAATACAAAGAATACAGCTTGTGGCATGCTTCCTGAAGGTTACATCCATTGTGCAGTTTCATTAACTTTTAGAGGAAACAGTTTTCAAAGAACAAAATCTACCAACTCTCCAAATCCAAGTGTAGTATCAGTTGTTCCAAACTCTTCTAGATTTACTTTGTAAGCATGAGTTGGCTTCGCTTCCTTTCGTTGGAACTTGGCAGTGATTCAGATTTATTTCTGGAAATGAGTGTTGAGATGATCAACAGGAATAAAGTGTCCCCAACTGGCGTCAGATCATTCTGGCTTTCTGATTTCCGTAAGTGCACAGAGTGGGTGGTGGTCAGTGCCACCAAGCTTTGCTTCTCTTCCTACAAGTGACTGTTTTCTTAATATTACACATTGCAGTTTCACGCCATGTTGTACAGGTTACAGAAGCAATCACCTTCCCTTACGGTTACCCTTCCTGAGATTCTCAGCCTCTGTAGAAGAATCCTTTGTGCTGTCCAGCTTTGCTTTTATCAGTACAGGTACATAGACCCTCACTAGTTGGGGAGAATTTTAATGAAAGCTGCTGTTCTTTCCCAGACACTGACCACAAGGCGTGGTTAAGATTCGGTTTCTAACATTTCCCCAGAATTGGCATCCACACAGGTTGCACTTGATTTGCATGTTTAGTGCATTTGTCCAAGGACCTGCAGTCCCTGCTGTCTGCACTCGGTACTGGGGTACTGTGGAGTTTGTCGCTGACTGCAAATAGAGTGATGACCAGACACACATCAGGCCAGGCTTCACGGCAGCTGAGTACTCACCAGAAGATCAACATGCAGCATTGTCCTTGGCTCAGTGCTGACCTTAAAGCACTTCCGCATTTAAAAATTAGTGAACAGTGACTGGAGGTTAAAAAGAACAAAGGGCCTTACATTAATGTCGTACCTCTCAGTTTCCTTTCACCACTTGCCTAAGTGCTCTTAATCAATGAAGGATTTTTGAGATGAAGTCACTGTAGGAAACATTTGACAGCCAGACTGCACACAAAAAGCTGTCAGGGAATAGCAAGCTGATAAGAACATGAGAAACAGAAGCAGGAGATGGCCATTCAGCCCCTCTAGACTGCTCCACTAGTCAGTAAGATTAGTGATTGGTCTGGTCTTGGTTTCTGCTCCACTTTTCTGCCATTTCCTCCAAACCCTGGACTCCCCTATAGACCAGACAGCTGTCAATCTCAGCCTTGAAATAATGACTCCACCTCGACAGCACTCGCAGGGAGACAATTCCAAAGATTCACAACCCTCAAAGAAGAAATTTTTCCCATCACTGTCATCAGTGGATGACCTTGTTTTCTGAAACCATACCCCCTACTTCCAGAACCCTTCATGCAGTGAAAAGTTTTCTCAGCATCAACCCTGCCCCACTCCAGAATCTCATACGTTCATCATCACCTCTCAATCTTTGATGTTCCATTGAGTATGGGCCCAACCGTTCCTCAAGGTAACTTCTTTATCCCAGAATCAATCTAGCATAGCCTCTCCGTGCTGTCTCCAGTGCAAGCATATTCCTCCTTCAATATGGAGACCAAACTTGGACACAGGCTTGGTCTCAGACGATGCCCTGTACAGTTGTAAGAAGACTTCCTTACTTTTATACACCATCCCCTTTGACAATAAAGGAATTGGAATTAGTATTGGTTTATTACTGTCATGTGTACCGAGGTACAGTGAAATACTTGTCTTGTATACTGTTCATACAGATCAATTCATTACACAGTGCATTGTGGTCATACAAGGGAAAACAATACAGAATGCAGAGTAAAATGTAACAGCTACAGAGGAAGTGCAGTGCAGGTAGACAATAAGGTGCAAGGTCATAACAAGGTAGAGTTTGAGGTCACAAGTCTACCTTGTCACACTAGGAAACCCTTCAATAGTCTTGTAACAGCGGGATAGAAGCTGTCCTTGAGCCTGGTGGTACGTGCTTTCAGGCTTTTGTATCTTCTGCTCAATGGGAGTGGGGGAGAACAGAGAATGTCTGGGGTGGGAGGGGTCTTTGATTATGTTGTCTGCTTTCCCGAGGCAGCAAGAAGTGTAGACGGAATCCATGGAGGGGAGGCTGGTTTCCATGATGTGTCCGCAACTCTCTGCAGTTGCTTGCTAGCACAGACAGAACAGTTGCCATATCAAACTGTGATGCATCCAGATAGGATGCTTTCTCTAGCACATCGATAAAATTGGTGAGTGCAGAGCCTTCCTCATTGCTTGCTTCACACGCACACCAGATCCTTCTGTGCAACATTCTGTAGTCTCTCTCCATTTAAACAAAATTCCCCTTCTCTGTCTTTCCTCCAAAATGGATAATCTCACATTATAACCCTAACCCTAACCTACATTATAATCCATCTGCCAAATTTTGCCAGCCACTTAATATATTACTTTCTCCAGTCTCGTCCCTTAAGGGAGCAATGTATACATTAGCTGCTCGCTGTAGAAACTACTCCTGTCTATTTCTATTGTTATCACTTGTTTACTCACATTATCTATTTTGTCTCTCACCTATTTAATTATCATATGCTGGTTGCTACCTTTTTCCTAATCTTCTGATGTGGCACTACTCTTTGTATTATTGTATGGCTTTTCCTTCCGTTTGAATCTACCCTAAACTTCCTTCGCCAGCCAAGGAAGTATTACCCTTCTCATGGTATCAACGCATTATATCTTTGTTTGGAATCAAAATATCTCCTTAAAAGTCTGCCATTGATTATCCACTGTGTTAACTTTCCCATCTATTATCCAAGTTCACTTCACCCAATCTTCCTTCCCACCTTTGTGCTTTCCTTTATTGAAGCTTAGCACTCTAGTTTCACACCCAAGTTTCTCATCCTCAAACTAAATAACAAGTTCTCCCATGTTATGATTACTCTTCCCCAGGATGATGATCAGATATTAGTTCAGGGAAAACCTCGTCAGCATGACAGAACGGCTGCATTCTGAATCATGTCCTGAGATCAATTTACATGACAGCCCAAGCAGAGGTCGTTACCTGGACTATTGTACACTGACCTCTGTTGACACAGGGGAGGATAACAGATCTGCTGTCACCTACCTGGTGACTGTCATTGCCAGTTCCAGTCTCAAGAAGATGGTGCAGCCATGGACTCCTGCATTGTCTCCAAGCAATTCCGCAACTGCTTGAAGAAGTCACATGTTTCACCTTTCAGAACTGTTCTTCCTTGACGGGAATCTAAGAATACTGCAGACTTTGGTTGTAGAAAGTGAGATGCAACCAAAGTGAGATTTTCAGAACAGTTGAAGAAATTAATTCTTCCTAAAATAAAAAAAAATCCAGGTCTAAACAGTCTCAAAGTTAATCAGCAATTAAAATGCAGATAAGGCAAGGAAGCCTTTTACTTTATCGTTCACAACAGGAAAGGGTAGAGAAGAGGTTCACCAGGATGCTGCCTGGATTAGAAGGTATGAGCTGTAAGGAGAGGTTGGACAAACTTGGGTTGTTTTTTCTGGAGCATTGGAGGCTGAGGGGAGACCTGATAGAAGTTTATAAAATTATGAGAGGCATAGACAGGGTAGACAGTCAGAATGTTTTCCCAGGGTGGAAATGTCAAATACTGGAGGACATGCATTTAAGGTGAGAGGGGGAAAGTTTAAAGGAGATGTGCAGGGCAAGTATTTTACACAGGGAGTGGTAGGTGTGTGGAACGGGCTGCCAGGGGTATTGATGAAAGCAGATACGATAGTGATGTTTTAAAGGTTTTTAGACAGTCGCGTGAATATGCAGAGAATGGAGGGATATCGATCATGTGCAGGCAGAAGAGATTTAGTTTAATTCAGCAACATGTTCTGCACAGACTCTGTGGGCCAAAGGGCCTGTTCTGTGCTGATTTGTTCTATGTTCTAACAAAAATGAGACTTATCTTGAAGAAACACATAAGAAATGCTGGATGAACTCAGCGGATCAGGCAGCATCTATGGAGGGAAATGGACAGCCGATGTTTCAGGTCGAGACAAGTCCAGATGAAGGGTCTTGACCTGAAACGTTGACTGTCCATTTCCCTCCATAGATGTTGCCTGACCACTGAGTTCCTCCACCATATCTTATATGTTGCTCCAGGTTCCAGCATCTGCAGTCTCTTACGTCTCCACTTATCATATAGAGTCATGGAGTACTACAGTACAGAAAGAGGCCCTTCGGCCCACCTAGCCCATGCCGACCTGATCTTCTGCCTAGTCCCACCTACCTGCACCCAGACCACCCAGCAACATCCTTGTAAATTTTCTCTGCACACTTCAAACTTATTGATATCTTTCCAGTGGGTAGAAGAAGCCAATTCCAACAGTCTATCCAGTTCACATTGTTGGCTCACCTCTATCACCCATCTTCAGTCCAACAGGCCAAATATACTTCAGAGCACAATTAATCTCCGAGGAAATGTCACTAGAAGTTTCACGTGGGAAGTTTATTAAGTAATCAGAACCTGTCATTTACACTGTCTTCAAAATCACCAAGATCCATCAGTATAATCTGTGAATGCAATAAAAACACCAACAATCTAGCAATGGTTCAATATGTACAGCAGGTTATGAGGATAGGTTTTGACATGAAAACAATGTTTCAATTTATGGATTATAGAATTATTATTCAAAATGATCAGATTTCCTGTACACCCTAATATAGACTTGTAGATGATTTGAACTGTATCCTTGTCAGCTCTCAGTGTTTTCAAACTAAAATAACCTCCAACATTTTCCTTGGAAACCAAGACAGGCCCTGCCATAATGCATTAGTTTATTCTCTGAGCTATGTTTCTGTATCAAACGGATCCGAACACCTTTTATGTTACAATGATGAATATTGTGTCTCAGATCATTAATAACAAGCTTTGCCAGATGGTCTTCCATGTACTCTGCATTGCCTTGTGCAGAACTGAGAGGGGACATAGAAAAAGGAAAGTGCTTTGTGCTATTTCTTTTATCTGACCCATAAGTCTCCAATCTTCTCGATCTATTTTTGATCAGCTAAGAAAATTTCATAATGTCCTCATTTGTGTATTTTTAAAATCTGCCCACTGCTGTCAACAAAGGTATTTGTTACCCATTCCTAATTGTCTTCAGAAGAGCTGCCTTCTTGAACCAGTGTAGGACTCTGGTGAAGGCGCTCCCACAGAGCTGTTTGGGGAGGGAGTTCCAGCATTTAGACCCAGTGATAATGAAGGACTGGGGAAATATTTCCAATTCAGGATGATGTGCAACCTGAAGGGTGAGTAGCCCAGGTGAGTAGCCCATGTGAGTGCCCAGGTGAGTGCCCATGTGAGTAGCCCAGGTGAGTAGCCCAGGTGAGTGCCCATGTGAGTAGCCCAGGTGAGTGCCCAGGTGAGTAACTGCAGTGCATTTTGTAGACGGTGTGGGGGTGGGGGGGAGTTCTGGTTCGGGAATGAATGTTTAGGGTGGTGGATGATGTGACAATCAAGTTGGCAGCCTCGTCCTCAATGATGTTGGGTACCTGGAGTGCTGCTGGAGTTGTACCCATCCAGGTAAGTGGAGAGTATTTCATCACATTCCTGACTTGTGCTTTGTACGTGAGTATTTCACTGCACGATACCCACCTTCTGCTCTGCTGTTCTAATTGCAATATTTATGCGGCTGGTCCAGCTGAGTTTCTGGTCAATGGCGACCCCCCGGATGTTGGCAATGGGGACTTGGCAATGGCAATGCTGTAAAATGTCAATGGTAGGTAGTATGACCATCTGGTTAGATATTGCTATTGCCTGACACTTTTGTGGCACTACTGTTACTTGCTACATATCAGCCCACACCAGAATAGTGTCCAGCTGCTGCATTTGTTGAGGAGTTGGGAGTGGAATTGAACATTGCGCAGTCATCAGCAGACATCTCCACTTCTGACCTTATGATGGAAGGAAGATCTTTTATGAAACAGTTGAAGATAGTTGGGCAAAGGACACATCCTGAGGAACTCCTTCCATGATGTCCTGGGGCTGGGATGACTGATCTCCAACAACCGCACCTATCTTCCTTTGTTCACGGTATGACACACCTCACTGGACTGTTTTCCACTTCAAGCCCATTGACGTCAGTTTTATGGTAGCTTCTGAACATAACACTCAGTCAAATACTTCCTTGATATCAATGACAGTTACTCTCACCTCACTTCTAGAATTCCATGTTTGGTTCAAGATCTGTAGCCAATTGTCATGGTGAAACCAAAGTGAACTTTGACGAGTAACTGGAGACCCAAAACACTGCAGACACTGGAATCTGGAGCAACAAACAACCTGCTGAAGGAACTCAGCGGGTCGAGCAGCATCTGTGGGGGGGGAAGGAATTGCTGATGTTTCAGGTCAAGACCCTGCGTCATTGATGAGTGGCATCATGAATAGCACTGAGTGCTTCATAGCACTGTCAAAAACACCTTCCATAATTTTCTTGATTACGTAATAATTATTCAGATTGGATGTGTTGTACTTTTTTGAACAGGACATACCTGGGCAATTTTACACACAGTTGGATAGATGCCTGTGTTGTAACTGTACTAGAACAGCCTGGCCAGAGGCACAGCTAGCTTTGGAGTGTGGGTCTTTAGTACTGTGACTGGGAGGTTTTCTGGTACATAGCCTTTGCTTTTTTATGGAGTGAATCAAATTGTTTCTTATTTGTCAAAGAGAAAAAGTTTCACTCGGGTCTTTATCACAAAATGAACATTATCCATTGCTGGCACACTGCTTTATTCCCATTTGATTTTAATATGGTTATTAACCAGTAAACAGATATTGGGTCCTCTGGCCTGTTTCTGTACTACATCACATGTGTCGTTTGTGTAATCCCCGAATTAAATCACCAGTACATTTTCCAGTTATTTGGAGATGAGTATTGCCAACCTTATGCTTATATTCACTTGAGAATCTGTTCCAATTCTCAGTCTGTTGGGGATTGATCACTGAGTAACTCTGGATCAGTGAAACTGATGAGATGCCAGAAAATTAGCAGCTTTTCTTTTCACATTTCCATCAATTCTTTACAGAAGGCATTGAGCTAAATATGAGTTTTCATTTAAAGTTTTTTCCCCTTTCCTGTCTCCACTTGGTTCTAACTCAATACAACACATATTTGTGAGCTTTATTATTTGAAATAAATATTAAGTTGTGGACTTCAACCTCAAAATAATCTCCAATGAATTAATGGAACATTTCTGTCAGTCACTGAATGAATGATAATTTACTGAATAATAGAAGTACAACAAATCAGGATGTTAGGATACAGAATGTTAGGATCGGGGATGAGGATGTTAGGATACCGAATGTTAGGATAGGGGATGAGGTCTACAGGAACATGTCTAAGATAGTAGGTAGCGAAGATAGTAAGAAGGATGGACAGGTAGAAAGTCAGGATAATCTGCTGAACAATAGAAGTACAATAAAATCAATAGCAGATACCAGTCTAAACGTACTATATTTAAATGCACGCAGCATCAGGAATAAAGTAGATGACCTAGTGGCACAACTACAGGTTAATAAATATGACATCGTAGCAATCACTGAGTCGTGGCTTCATGATGGATGTGATTGGGAACTGAATGTCAAGGGGTACACAGTGTATAGGAAGGACAGGCGGGTAGGCAGAGGGGGAGGTGTGGCCATGATGGTTAGCAGTGATATAAAATCAATAGAAAGGAAGGACATTGGGTCAGAGGAGGTGGAATCCTTATGGGTGGAGCTAAGAAATAGCAAGGGTAAAAGGATAATAGTAGCTGTCATATATAGGCCCCCTAACAGCAGTCAGGAAGTGGACCATAAGTTGCAGATTGAGATAGAAAAAGTGTGCCAGAGTGGCAATGTGAAGATAATTATGGGGGATTTTAACATGAAGGTGGACTGGGAAATCCAGCAAGGCGGTAGAACTCAGGAGAGTGAGTTTGTGAAATGTCTAAGGGATGTTTTTCTGGAGCAACTTATTGAGGAGCCCACCAGGGGATCGGCTGTTTTGGATTGGGTGCTGTGTAGTGAACCCGAGGTGATTAGGGAACTAAAGGTAAAGGAACCACTGGGAACAAGTGATCACAATATGATTGAGTTTAGTTTCAAGTTTGAGAAGGAGAAGCTGATAACTGGTGTATCGATATTTCAGTGGAATAAGGGAAATTACAAAGGTATGAGAGAAGATTTGGCCCAAATTGATTGGAGGAGTAAGTTAGCTGGAGGGACGGCGGAGGAGAAATGGAAGAAATTTCTACAGGAAATAAGGAAAATGCAGGATAGATATATTCCAAGAAAAAAGAAGGTTTTGAATGGAAAAAAGGCACAGATGTGGATAACGAGGGAGGTGAAGGATAAAATAAAAGCAAAAGGGGCGGCGTACAAAGTAGCAAAAATTAGTGGGAAAACAGAAGATTGGAAAGTTTTTAAAAATCTGCAGAGAGAAACTAAGAAGGTCATTAGGAAAGCAAAGATGAGTTATGAAAGGAAGCTGGCGGACAACATTTGGAAGGATTCTAAGAGCTTTTTTAAATACATAAGGAATAAAAGAGAGACACGGGTTGACATAGGACCAATTGATAACGGTGCAGGAGGTATTATAATGGACGATAGTGAGATGGCAAGGGAATTGAATGAATATTTTGCATCAGTCTTCACCATGGAGGACATGAGCAATGTGCCGGTTAGTCAGGAGTCTCACGAATTGGAACTGAGTTCAGTTGAGATTACTAGGGAGAAGGTGCTAGGAAAACTAAAGGGGCTTAAGACTGATAAGTCTCCAGGACTGGATGAGGTGCATCCCCGGGTTCTGAAGGAGGTGGCTGTAGAGATAGCGGAGGCATTGGCGATTATTTTCCAGGAATTGATAGATTCTGGCATGGTTCCGGAGGACTGGAGGGTAGCGAATGTAGTTCCGTTGTATAAGAAAGGTGGGAGGCAGCACAAAGGAAATTACAGACCTATTAGTCTGACATCAGTGGTGGGAAAATTATTGGAATCTATCCTCAAGGAGGAGGTTACCGAATACCTAGAGGTGTAAGGCAAGATTGGACCTAGTCAACATGGTTTTGTGAAGGGGAGGTCCTGTCTGACCAACCTATTGGAGTTTTTTGAAGAAATCACAGGTAGGGTGGATAAGGGAGAGGCGGTAGACGTTGTGTATTTAGACTTTCAAAAGGCCTTCGATAAGGTGCCTCACAAGAGACTGATTAATAAGATGAGAGGTCATGGAATTACAGGTAGGATAACAGAATGAGTGGAGCATTGGCTGGTTGGCAGGAAGCAAAGGGTGGAAATAAAAGGATCTCGTTCTGGTTGGTTACCGGTTACTAGTGGTGTGCCGCAGGGGTCGGTGTTGGGGCCGCTTCTTTTTACCTTGTACATCAATGATTTGGATGATGGAATAAATGGTTGTGTGGCTAAGTTTGCGGATGACACCAAGATAAGTGGAGGAGTAGGGAGCATAGAGGAAATAGAAAGGATGCAGAGGGACCTAGACAGTTTAGGAGAATGGGCAAGGAAATGGCAGATGAGATTCAATGTTGAGAAATGTGCAGTTGTACACTTTGGAAACAGAAATAAGTGGGTAGATTATTATCTAGAAGGAGAGAAGATTGAAAGTACGGTAGTACAAAGGGACTTGGGGGTACTCGTACAAGATACCTTAAAAGTTAACCACCAGGTTGGATCGGTGGTTAAGAAAGCGAATGCTATGTTGGCATTCATCTCGAGAGGTATAGTGTATAAAAGTAAGGAAGTGTTGATGAGGCTCTACGGGGCACTAGTGAGGCCTCATTTGGAATACTGTGCACAGATTTGGGCCCCACATCTTAGGAAGGATGTGCTGACGTTGGAGAGGGTTCAGAGGAGATTTACGAGAATGATTCCGGGAATGAAAGGGCTTACGTATGATGAGCGTTTGTCGGCTCTTGGACTGTACTCACTGGAGTACAGAAGGATGAGAGGGGACCTCGTAGCGACATTTAAAATGTTGACAGGAAAGGATAGAGTAGATGTGGCTAGGCTGTTTCCCTTGGTGGGCGAGTCCAGGACCAGAGGGCACAATCTTAGAATTAGAGGGTACAGTTTCAAGACAGAGATGAGGAGAAATTTCTTTACCCAGAGGGTGGTGAAATTGTGGAACTCCTTGCCACGCACAGCAGTGGAGGCCAGATCAGTGGGGGTGTTCAAGGAGGAGATAGACAGATATCTAAATAGTCAGGGTATCAAGGGATATGGGGATAAGGCTGGAAAATGGGATTAGAATAGTTTTTTTTCCCACCCCATTTCTTTTTCCCTTTTCCTTGGAGCAGACTCGATGGGCCGAATGGCCTGCTTCTGCTCCCTTGTCTTGTGATCTTGTGAATACTGAGATAGCTCATGAAATCCTGATACATTTTGATATCATGGTTGACTACTTTAACTAGTATTTTATTTCATTGACAAATGTGCTTTTTTTTACACAATTGACATTCTCCTATTCTCCTGTATCACTGCAATCTCCCACCGCTTTTCTAAAACAAATCTAATTTGTTCTTAAAATTACTCTGCTTTCAATCATTTGAACTTCCAATGAAGTTCAAAAGCAGATCTATTGAGGTAGTGACTGGACCTGTGGAGAACTGTGGGGATACAAATGAGCAGCTGTGTGGAGAGAACTCGCTGTGTCAGAAACATCCCAATGTCACGCTGTCACTTTTCAGGGATCAGCAACCACCTTCTAAAATAGGCAGGCAGCCTTTGTGTTTGGTCTGTAGAGGAGTAATGCCAGAATTAAACCTCTTCTGAGGAACAGGCATCAGGCACTAGAGGTACATTAACATGATGGTTTAGATACTTTCCTACAATCATCAGGTTCTTGAACCGACCTGCACAACCCTAACCTTACCTCAGCAATGGAACATGACACACCACCTCTTGCACTACCACAGACTTGTCTCTGATTGTGTCTTTGTGTTTTGCACAATATTTTTTTCTTCACTGTATAATTTATGTTCTGTATGTGTTGTTTGAACCTATGTGCCTGTGATACTTCTGTATGTGACAATAAACTTGACTTGACTTGAGTTGACTTGACTAGCTTCCTGTCAGCTGAGGAATTTTAAATTCAGCTGTCCAAATAAATCTGGAATTAAAAAGCTGGTCCCAGTCAAGGTGACACTGAACAAATCTAGAACACTGATGTCCTTCAGGAAGAAGGTCTGAGATCCTTACCTGGTCTGGACCCGGACACTCTCTCATTTAGTTGGCTCTTAATAATTGCCAATGGACGATACCCACTTTGCTTGTGTTTGGGTGCATTCAAGCAAGCAGCTGCCATCAAGACGTATTTTGTTTGTCGTGTCTAATTGCTTGTCACATTCCACCCTCCACCTCACTCAGGACTCACCAGAAGAATGTTTGCAAATGTGATGGGAGTTGCCCTAGAGACACAGGAACTGGCAATTGGGTTATGTATGCAGGGACCAAAGACAATCTGTAACCAATTTCTACCCCAAAGGTGCTTCGTTAACCAGCAAGCTTAAGCACATTAAACAGACAAATGTGTACAGGGATGCCAATAAAGTTAGTATTGTACTGATCAAATGGGAAATACCAGAAATGCCAGGTTCAAAATTCACGCTGGATTATGATTCAAGCCAGTGTGATATCCATGTCTTCCTGTGGTGAAGTGATCACAAACCGGCCGTTTATCGGGAGATAAAAGGAAGAAGGTAAAGCAATGGAAGGGAAAAGATTGGAGGAAATGGAAAGAGCTCAGAGTCGAAGAGGACTGGTGTGATGTGAGTTTGGAGAGAGCTGAGATGACAGGTAGACTGAAATCAACAGAGAGGGGAGGGGATGTGTGGCCTCATGGCCCTGGTTTCTTGTTGCAGAAAAAACTTGTGTAAACAGGATTAGCAACACAGCAATGTGACTGGTCAAAGTCAAAGTCAAGTTCACTGTCATCTGCACAAGTCCATGTGTGCACTGGTGCAATGAAAACTTACTTGCAGCAGCATCATGGGCTCATAGCGTCAGATACACAACATTCACAAGAAAAACGTAATTTAACAACATCAATTATACAAAATTATACAAGTCAAGTTACAGTGTTAGAGGTTCTGCAACATATCAGGAGTAGAATTGTAGCCCAGCCAGTTGTACCCTGGTCAAAGCTCCCAACAGTAGCCATGGGATTGTTTCTCATTGTTAAAGTTGCACCATGCTTCACATTGATTGTCAAGGTCACCTCTTAATTCACATGTGGGCTGAGGAAGTGAAAAATAAACTGCATATCTCAACCAACGTTGGATTGTCATACCTTCAAAAGCATTTCATGTGTCACCATTACAAAATTTTAAAAATTGAATAAATCAGAACTGTATATGTGAAGCAGACTTTCTTGTCACAGAAGTAAACCAATACCCTTCCTTTCCCATCACAGATGAGAACTTGTTGACACTTGAGATGGTTTCCAACAATTGAACAGCTTGAGCCAACTTGCCCTCTTCAGAGACGACAGAGCTCCAAACTCAGCCAGCAGTACACCTGCCTAATCATGGACCTGGTGCCTTTCCATACTTGTGTGCATTATGTATGATATTCCTGATTTTTGTCAAATGTTTAGCACTCATATTCATTCAATGTATGATTAATTGACCAGATCACTCACTCAGTGTAAAGTTCCATGCAGCCATATAGGTGCAGTTGGAGCCAATGAAGGTGAGTGTTAAATCACACAAGGTTATGTGTAATATTCACAATTTATTGGGTTAATATGATACCCTGATGCTTAAATTCTGACTGGTAATATCTGGAGGCAGTGAGATTAATGGAAAGTTCTAACCGTGTGAAATACAACAGTCACTTGTTCGGAGACAACCTGTTAGTGTGAATGCTCGTCGAGAGGAAGCACTCGCACAGAATCAGATTCATTCCTACAGCCCCACTCCTTGGCCAGCTGCCAGTTAATTGGAACAGTTCAGTTATTACTCACTTTTTGACATTCCTGTGGAAGATTTATTACTACATTATAAGAAAGAAATGGTTAAACAAAATCAATATTCACTTCATTTGCATGGAGCTGAGATTGCGATTGTTTGGGAGGTGGGCCACTTATCAACTGATGCACATGTGGTACTCACTGTAGAGATTTCTCACAGCATAAAACAGTCAAAAACAGTCCTGATGAAGGGTCTTGGCCTGAAATGTCAACTGTTTATTTCCCTCCATAGATGCTGCCTGACCTTCTGAGTTCCTCCAACATCTTGTGTGTGTTGCTCCAGATTCCAGCATCTGCAGAATCTTTTGTGCATCAAAAATGCAGGGTTCTAAGCTTTCCGAAGGACATGAGAAGTAGAAACAAAACTGTGGCATTCAGTGCTTGTGCCTGTTCCTCAATGCAATCAATTCAAAATACTAAATTTTGTTGACATACATGTGAATGGCACTCAAATTAATGCCTAATTAAAAGCTGGAAGATCAGATAGGAAGAACAGTGATACTTTAGACTCCCCTCTGAGCGACAACCTCTTTAATGTGCTTGTTGTTTGAGATAACCGTTGTGGTTAAATGTGTCTGTTGATTAGGATCGTTATTGCGCTATGAGTGATGAAGAGTACTTTTGATTAAGATCACAACTGTGGTTAAAAATGGTTGAGAGATTTGCTGATTGAGATCATCTTATTGCTGCTTTTACCCAAGTGAGTTCTGTTGGTCACTGCCCTGAGCCCTCTGTTGGAAAGGGCTAACGTTCTCTGTTCATTTGAGATACTGCTGTATAACATGAGCTTTTCATTTAGTTCATGGTCACTTGAGAACAATGGGTGACAAACCTTCTTTACCGATGTTCCCAAGGGACCATCCTCACAAAATGAAAGGATTCCGGGGAACTTGTCCTTGTTGATTGCTAACTGAAATGCCAGGGTGAGTCAAGTTATGTGACAGCATCCCAACCTTTATACTATGCCATCTTAGTAAAATGCAGGCAGTTGTTCTGATGACTCCCCTCTGAGCGACAACCTCTTTAATGTGATGGATTGCTTGAAAATGAAAATGTTTTGCTTACTATGCTTACTATGATTCTGCGTTGTTAACCATCAATGGTCAAGAGGTTTACAAACGTAATTTGTTGCAAAGTGATCCCATGCTACCAATGACTGTTATTGATGCCTGTTTTCACTCAAGGATTGTCACAAGTGTGAACTTGTCACAGATAAAATGCAGGGTGCTGTAATATCCTACTGATAATACATATAATTATTTTAATCTTCTGGGAAGTTCTCCAAGAATCTGGCCCTGGGAAGACAAGTAACATCATCCTGGAGTGTGCAGTAGGCAATCACCTCACCCTTGGCCCCATACTTAGTGCCACAGCCCTTGGTGAATGGTGCACATCAATGTGTGTTCTCTTGATTTGTCTGGAGAGAGCAACATTGCGCCCCTTCCCCCACCCCCACCAATCAACATGTGTTAGAAATTACAGGGCTTACACAATGAAATGCTGCACTGAAACCAAATACGACCTCACCATCATTTGCAACTATGATTGTTTCCACGGCCACAGTATTTTTGATTGGCTCCCAGGAGGATGGTGCTGATATACATCCAGTTTTCGATTCAGTCAAACCAAACATGGTGCTGACTTTGCCATTCACTGTTGCATATTTGACCTCGCAACAGTCTGTTGACATTTGTGCCATATTTCCTTATGGAGTAGAAGTCCATTCAGCCTATTGAGTCTATGCTAGCTCTCAGAACAATCCCATTCCCCACTCATATTCCCAGTAAACTATTCTCCCACATCCCCATCAATTCCAGCCTCCGCCCCAGATTCTCCACCCACCTACCATTAACCTACCAACCCACACAACTTTGGGATGTGGGAGGAACCAGGAGCATCCAAGGGAATCCCACATGTCCACAAGGAGAACATACAAACTTCACACAGAGGTCAGGATTGAAGCCTGATGCTGGAGCTGTGAGGCAGCTGCTTGTCTACATTATTCAACTATATTTCCTTGAAATTACTTTTCTTTGATATTGTAACCATCTTCCCTCCTCCTCCCCCCCAAGTACCTCCCTCTGCAACTGGATCCTTGACTTCCTCATCGGGAGACCACAGTCACTACGGATCGGTGATAACATCTCCTCCTCGCTGACAATCAACACAGGCACACCTCACGGACGTGTGCTTAGCCACTGCTCTACTCTCTCCACACTCATGACTGTGTGGCTAGGCACAGCTTAAACGCCATCAACAAATTTGCAGTTGACACCACTGTTGTGGGTAAAATCTCAGACATCAACAAGGAGGCGTACAGGAGTGAGATAGATAGACTGGTTGAGTGGTGTCGCAACAACAACCTCGCACTCAACGTCAGCAAGACCAAGGAATTGATTGTGGACTTCAGGAAGGGGAAGTCAGGAGAACACACACCTGTCTTCATTGAGGGGTCAGTGGTGGAAAGGATGAGCAGCTTTAAATTCATGGGCTTCAACATCTCAGAGGAGCTGTCCTGGGCACAACACATTGATGTAATCACAAAGAAGGCACGCCAGCAGCTCTACTTCGTTAGGAGTTTGAGGAGATTTGGTATGACACCAAAGACTCTTACAAATTTCTATAGACATATGGTGGAGAGCATTCTGACTGGTTGCATTAACCCCTAGTGCGGAGGCTCCAGTGCACAGGATCTCAAGAGGCTGCAGAGGGTTGTAGACTCAGCCAACTCCATCACGGGCACAACCCTTCCCACCGAGGACATCTTCAAGAGGCGGTGACTCAAGAAGGCGGCATCCATCATTAAGGACCCTCACCATCCGGGACATGCCTTCTTCTTGTTACTATCATCAGGGAGGAGGTACAGGAGCCTGAAGACCCACACTCAACGATTCAGGAACAGCTTCTTCCCCTCCGCCATCAGATTTCTGAATGGTCCATGAACCCATGAACATAACCTCATTACTCCTTTTTTTTTTGCACTATTTATTTATTTTGTAATTTATAGAAAGTTCATGTCTTTGCATTGTACTGCTGCTGCAAAACAACAAATTTCATGTCATAAGACAGTGATAATAAACCTGATTCTGATTCGGAAGAGTCTGCTCATTCCTCCCACTCCCACAATATCTGCGAGACCTGCTGGGGCTGGAGTTGACCTTGACGGCTGTGCAAATCAAGTGATGCTAAGTCAGTGGGTTGTTTTATTCACTCCTACTGGAAGCCATGTCTGACTTGCAGACAATTTGCTACCCTGCCATCTGCCTGACCCTAGTTCATTTGCCTTTCCATATCTGTGGCCACCCTCTGCTATCTGGAGGTCAGTGATGGAGGGTTATTCAAATGCACAGAGCATGACTCCCATTTCCATTCATTCTTCCTGCAACTCTCACCTATTGGGCTCATTGGATAGCAATCAGAAGCTGACATTCTGACGGAACTTCCCCATCATCAGTTCATTCAGACATCATAAGTGAGATCAACCAACTCAGCTCTAACCGGGAATGGAATCTGCATTCATGGCTTTGCTACAAGGGCAAGAGTACAGTAGCATCTCCAAAAAAGCTGATGAACCCAGCAATGAGAATAGTAACTGGCTGTATGACGTATACTGGTTAGGGTTGGGGTCAGCATGCTGCCCATACTGCTTCCTGAAGGAAAAAGCAGAAGGCAATTCTTGGCTTTGTTCAAGACACTTAAGTAAACCAGGAGCATCTGCTTCGCGGTTCACAGGAGCCACGGTTAACTGAGTGTGAAAGTTGAGAGACCCCATACAGATGGAGTCATGGATTCTTGTGCACTGGTATGACACAGGGTGCATTACCATCTGGACACTGAACGATACTATGTCAGTGGGGAGAGGACACAGATCCATACCCCAAGTGCTTCAGAAGTAACTCAGTGCCCTGTTTTACTGGGTGCAAGTTCTCAGACAAGTTATGGACTAAACTCCGCAGCAGGATTCACTGAGGAGTAAGCACTTTAACTTCACACTCTGAGAGAGTGGTTCAATGGGTAACCCAATACCTCAGGCAAAAGTAAAATCCTGAATCACAGGAGCTGGAAATCTGAACCAAGACCAGAAAGTGCTGACCAGGCAGTACATGATAATATCTCAGGACAAAGACCTTTCACCAGGGAAGGGGGAAGTTAGAAATAAAGCACACTGTCCATTCCTGACGGCCTCAGGTCAAAACCCCGATCCTGATGAAGAGTCTCGACCTGAAACGTCAACTGTCCATTTCCCTCCATAGATGCTGCCTGACCCGCTGAGCTCCTCCTACTTTTTGTATGCTGCTCTGGATTTCCAGCATCTGCAATCTCCCTTGTGTCTCCAAATAAAAAAAGCTTTTGAGATGCAGAGAAAGGGTGGGAGGGGAAGACAGAAAACAAGGCAATCTCTGATTGATATTAGCAATTAGTGCTAAGGAGGGATCAAAGTGCAGTGAGGGCAAAGGTTTGAAGGTGCCGGGATAATTGAAAAAACTAAAGATAATTCTGGGGAAGATGTAACTGGGAGGAATGAATTGTCATAATGTTAAGGTGCCTGCTCCTCAGTGAATCCTGCCTTTAGTCCCTAAGCTGTGGGAGAATTACCAGTGGAAAGTACAGTGGATGCAGAAAGTTAGAAATAAAATTGTTGGGCTTGGTGATTATCTGAAATTGTTGAATTCATTGTTGAGCTGGAAAGACTGTAATGTGCTCCGTTAGAAGATGAGGTGTTGTTCCTCACCAGAACAGTTCCGGAGGCTGAGTGGTCAGAGTGCGAGTGGAATGGAGAATGAAAGTAATAGGTGACTGGGACTCAATGTTCTCCTTGTCTAGGTTTGGTCTCCCAGTGACAGAGGAGACCTGAGGGTGAGCAGCGAATGTAGTAGCCTGGATCAAATGAAGGACGAGTGAACTGCAGCTTTACCCTCAAGAACTGTTTGTTTCCTGGAATGGTGAGGAGGGAGGGGTGGGAGGGGGAGGAGGGAGGAGGGAGGGGGGAGGAGGGAGGAGGGGGATGGGAAGGAGGGGAAGGGGGAGAGGAAGGAGGAGGGGGATGGGAAGGAGGGGAAGGGGGAGAGGAAGGGGGAGGGGAAGGGGAGGGGAAGGGGGAGGGGGGGAGGGGGGGAGGGGAAGGGGGAGGGGGGAGGGGGAGGGCAGGTGTTGCACCTCCTGCGCTGCATATGAAGGGGTTGTGGGAGGAGCGGGATGTGAGTGTGGTGGCTGTTGACCACCCATGCAGCATCCAGTCACTCAGGATACCCTGGCAATGTTGGGGGGGGGGGTGGGGTAGTGGGGGTGGGGGTGGGGGTGGGGGTGGGGGGAGGAGTTAGTGAGGGGTTGGGGGGAGTAGTGGGGGTGCGGGGGTTAGTTGGGGGGTAGTTGATGTTGGAGGGAGGGGGGAAGCAGTTCCATGCCAATGGAAGGAGGCAGACTTGTTACCAAATGATCCATTTGGGAAGATTCACCTTCTTTGTGATAAATTCTATTCAAAATGGACTAAATCATTCACCACCTGCAAATTAAAATTCCCCACATGCAAAGCATCCTCTTTAATATGAGGCCTACTAATTCTCAAAACTTTGAGCTTTAAAGGATTTGTGAACCAGGCTCTCCCATCTCTGGAAAGTATTTCTGTAGATTTATATCTAGTCTCCACTTCATTGTCACTTGAATGTAGAATGGAACTTTAATTTTGCTGGCTTTAATTTCCTGGACTGTGAGTCTGTGAGTGTCTGTGAGCTGCTGGTGTCAAGTCCAGGCGTTTTGAATGCCTTCCTACAGCTCATTGCTCATTAATAATGTCACAAGCTCTTGTGCAATCAGAGACTCTGGGCAGCTGGCTCGTTAAAACATAATTGTGATAAATAAAAGATAAGGTTTGATGGGATACCTTCAATCACAATGAAGATTAAGGAACAGTTGTCAACAGAACTGAACAGTGAAAGTTTCCAGAACATTTTTAGTTTAAAATCCTTTCTCCATTTGCTGTTTGGTTTGATTGATTTCTAAGGCTGATTGTTTAGTACATTGTTTACAAGCATAATAATGAATGAATTTTTTCAAACTTTTTGAACTTCTGTCCCATATGTAAAGAAAATGACTAAATAACAGAGTCAAACGATGATCAATTACAAGAGATTTAATGTGGACACAAGCAACACACAGTGTTTGGTCAGAAATATCAGGGAGTGCCAGGAACATCTAAATTGCCTTCCCAGTCGTATTACACCTTGACATTTATAACCCTCCATTGGAGAGCTGAAACAAGATTTATGTGCTTTTCCTTTTCCTTTTTGGTATTTTCTTTACACTCCTACGGTACAAAGCCCTCTAAATATTTAGAATTACGTTGCCAAGATATTGCTTCAGTTTTCTGGTGTTCATTCCGTGTAATATCTGGGCTTTGAGTAAATCATTGATCATACCTGGCAAAGTGGTGAAGCCTTTACCTGTGGAAGCAGCAACAGAGAATTAAGTTAATTCCTGCCTTCTCTGGCTACATTCCACAGGTTACCAGCAGTGCAAGTAATTGTGTGAGAAACTGAAATTGGGATCAAGTTTATTTCACCATTTTTCTAAGAAATAGTAAAATGTAACACCAGTGTGTTTAAAACTTCCAGTAATACAATTACAGACATTTCTGGGTGATTAGAGACCAGAATGCATTTAGTTCACTTCTGGTAACAATACAATCCACTCTCCCAGATCATCCACAACAGTCTCACCCACATCAGGAGGAAAGCCCCAGAGGTGCAGAAATTCAGACACAATCCCCCACTATCATATATTGGTCCACATTACTCATACACTGGTCTGAGAGAAATCTACCTCGTTCGCATTTGTTTGAATTAAAGTTGACTCCTTCCAGCATTGCCCTGGATTGCGTGCTCACTCACTGAGAAGTTGGGTTGAATTTTAAACATCCACAAATGGTGGGGTAGACTCAGGTCAGAGGTTAATACATTTCTGATCTCAAACCTGACCCCAGCTCATCTCCAACACACTCATTTCCAGGTTTGGTCATTCTGGGACAGGAAGGGATGGTTAACCTGCTCTGGAGTTGCCAGTCCCAATACGTTAGCAAGCATGACTTAACCTGACCTTCGAATCTCCCTGTGGCGGAAGAGCCCTCTGCAATGCCTTCCCACCCAGTGTGTGCACCCCACTGCAACAGAACTCCTTATGGTCCAACCCCTGGTGACTTCACTGAGCCACCCTCAGCACCCAAGCTCCACCACCCTGCCGCCCTCCATGCAGTTGAAGCCATTTGCTGCAGGGTCTCGCGGCCCACAGGCTTCATTCTGTCCATCGGGCTGTTGTGGGCAAAGATACAACAGGAGAAAACTGCAGGGGTGTTGGGGCACCCGTGCTCCAGAGATGACACCCCACCCTTTCCTCAGCTCAGTGGCATCACCTCTTCCCTTTACAATGCAGTGCTGTTGACCACAAAACCCAGTCTTACTCCAAACCCCGGTTATTTATCTCTCAGTAAATTACATGAACTAGGACTGGTGTGTTGAGGGTGATCTGGCCGGGTTCAGTACCTCAGGGATCCTGACTCTCATTTGTGCCCAGATCCTTCTTCCTTGTCACCCGTTGGTCTCCAGAGTTGCTGCTGCCGATAGACTCAACATTTCTCCTTTTATACATTTCTATGTCAATCTTCCAGAATACTGGAGCTCCTTAAGTCCCGGTTGAGCCAATGCGATACGGGGGAGCTTGGAACCATTGTTCCTGACAGTTTTCTCATGTGGGTCTCTGACCAAGTCTTCCCACCTAGGTCCTTCACTGTGTTAACCGAGGCTGCTGGTTTTCCCATATTCCCATAGTGAAAACGACCCATTCCGCCTGCTGTTGAGGCCTTTGATACCATGGAAGATGTTTCAGAGTTTCTTATCTCAGCACAACCAAATGGATATTTCTTGTTGTTTTTGGTGGCATCTCACAACAGCTCCTGATTCACAATTCTGTGATCCATCAGTGCTGGAGAACAATCTTCCCGTGAAGCTGATATCAATTCTCCCAGCATTCTTGGAGAGCTTCACACATCATTAACTGCCCTTGTTTGTGGCAAACTGAAAACCCTGTCTCCTGTGGGATGGTTGTTTTTAACCCTTTGCAGGCCACCTTTGTATTTTTCTCTTCTCACAACACCCTGTTACTCATGTAAAGTTGGCATCTTTACCCATCGTGCTTTGCAGTTTAGGTGCTGGCGAGGTGACAACAGTTACAGTCGTACAATCCCATCTCAGAGCCCCTTCCTTTACAGTGACAGGGTTGGGGAGGGGTGGGGCGATCTGTGAGCACACCAGCCACTAACACTGAATGTACTGCAGATCACACACACCACACTGACCAATACCTGCTTCACTCGTTCCTTCGTTGCTGAAGGTCAGGTTACAGATGGCAGCAGTGATCCGTTACCTTCCCAGCTGTGGTTTCTGTATCCACAAGCCAAGTCAAGAAACATCAGAGGCTTCAAATCCTGCCAGCTAGCAGTGGTTACCAGGGATAGACTGCACTCTTTGTCCTATGCTGAACCAACTCAAGTCACTGTGGGAAAGCTGAATATTTAAGAGCCAATGTTGTGAAAATGAAAACTCTGGCAGCAAAGCAAAGTTTCCCTTAGCAACTGATGGCCATGTATGTGAGGATGTATCAGAGAAGCACTTCACCACAAATCCCAAGTACTCACAGTGATCATGGCCTTCTAAGACAAATGAGTGCAAAAGGCTCCTGCTGGGAAAGGAGATGGATTACTGAATTTCAACACTTTCCTGAAGATTACTAGGCATGCTGAGAGACATGGTGTTCTTTCCATGTAAACCGTCGACCTTAATCAGCCATCACCCAACAATGATAAAGGCTTGAACATGCACTGACTTAAGATAACAAAGCGAGTTCAGTAAGACTGACGCTGCCCCTCTTTACATTGACAGGCTGTGACCATTCCCTCACCTCGACGTGTTTATAATGTGCCCTTGTAAACAAACATTTGACATTCCTTACTCCGTCAAATGGGTGAGCAAAACTGAGCTTGTTTATACCGCAATGGCACATCCCAAACAACTCGTGGATTCCCCATGTCAACTGTTGTCTGACAAACAAATCAAGCCTTTAAATGCATTTTCATCAAAACCTGCTGCTTTAAAACTGCAGCACAAAAGTGATTTTTTTCTTCAGTTTTGAAGGTCTACGACAAAGAACCTTTACCTGAAAGATTGAAGTGAGCATTGTTTTCGCAGACATGGAGTTGCAAATGAAAATGGAGGAAACTGCAGATGTTGGGAATCTGATGTTGGATCAAGGCCCAACCCACAGTGATGGGGGCAAGGTGTGTGGCTAGAGCCAGGGGTCAGGAGCAGGATGTTATGTAAAGGTGTGCACATACACGCTGGGCAGAACAGATATCGCTTGCATGTTCTACATCTGGTTAAGTGTCAAAAACTGAAGTACTAGTTTTGTTTATTAGGGTTCCTCAACTTTACCCAGATTGTATTAATGTTCAATACAGGCAACTCCTACATTATGGCTGTTCAGGTATAGGAAATTCAACCTAAGGGAATTGACAAATCCCTGCCAAAAATCCAGATACGGAATAAAATTCACTGTGGTGTCACCTGATGGAAAATCACGACATGGATGGGGTTCTGGAGAAGCAACCCCAGTCCCATGACGCAGGCAATGCCTGTAGTCATTAAGATCTACTCCCATCCTATTACTAAGCCTTTTTTTGTCGTTTTTAATCAGTGTTGAATGTCAGCAGGATAATTTGATTGCTTTGGCTGCTCCGGGTTCCACAAAGGGCAAGGCTCAGCTGCCAATCAAAGGTTGTGGACATGGCCAGTTTTGGGCCCACCCATGTGACGGTTTCGCTCCCCTGGGGCACTGCTGATGTGAAGGATATCAGCACCAGCGAGAACACCGGTCTCTGCAGGCAGATGTGTGACGGAGGATAAGCAGGAGGAAGGTGTGAACATTCACCAGAGGTCAGAGATGTCCACTGGTCACTGACCCCCTGACCATACAGACCGGGTCAAAGGACGCTCTGACATAACACTGTGCTAGGGTCACCTTCTTGAATAGGTTAGAGTAAAAACATTTTGTTGATGGCACACACCGTGCATCTGTAGTGAAGGGATCAAACGTTTAGGGTGGCGGATGGGATACAAACATGTTGCTTGTCCCTCAATGGTGTCGACCTCCTCGAGATGTTGGATCTGCAGTCATCCAGGCAGGTGGAGGGTGTTCCATCACACTTGTGCCTTACAGATGGTAGACAGGTCTTGGATTGTCAGGAGGTGAGTCATTCACCACAGGATACCCAGTCCCTGACCTGCTCTTATAACCACAGTAATTATACATCTGGCTCAGCTGAGTTGATGGTCGATGATGACTCCAAGATATTGATGAAGGGGAAGTCAGTGATGGCATTGCACTGAATGTCAAGGATTGGTCGTTATCCTAGGAGCATAAGATCATACAGCACAGGAATGGATCCTTTCAACCCACTTCGTCTGTTGACCACGACGTCTATCTACACTCATACCATTTGCCCATATTAGGCCTGTAACCCTTTACATATTACCTATCCAAACACCGTTCCAAATACATTTTAAATGTTATAATTGTATCTGCCTCTATCACCTCTTCTGGCGGTTCATTCCAGATCACCTCACCCTGTGTGTGAGAGACGTACCCCTCAGATCTCCTTTGCATTTTTTCTAGTTCTTGAGTTCTCTGCCCTGGAAAAAGGACTTAAACGTTTATAAGGTCACCCCTCAGTCTCCTACGTTCCTGTGAGGATAAACCCAGAAAATCTAATCTTTCCCTACAACAATAACCCTCCATCCAGGCAACATCCTGGTGAATCTCTTCTTCACCCTCTCTATTGCTACCACATCCTTCCTGTAGTGTGGTGACCAGAACTGTACATAACCAAGGTTTTGCATGGTTGCAACATGATATCCCAACTCTAATACTCCATGCCTCGACCTATGAAGGCAGCCATACCAAATGCCATTATCACTATCATATCCACTTGTGTCGCCACCTTCAGGAAGCTATGGACTTGCATGCCAAGGTCCCTCTGTAGATCAGCCTTCCTGAGGTCCCTGCCATTTCCTCCATATATGTCCTAACAGAATTTGACTTCCCAAAATACATGATCTCACACTTTTCTAGGTCAAATTCCATCCGCCACCTCTCTGCACAATTTTCCAGCTGATATATATCCAGCTGTATCTTTAGAAAACCCTTTTTGCTGTCTACAGCTCCACTAATTTTCATGTTATCTGCAAGCTTACTATCAGACCACCTGCATTCTCATCCAAGACATTTCTATGTATTACAAATGACAATGGTCTAGCACTGATCCCTGTGGCTATAACACTTGTTACAGACTTCCACTCAGAAAAACGTTCATCCCCCTCTATCCTCACCTCCCATCACCAAGACAATATTGGGTTCAGTTCACCAACACACCTTGGATCCCTTGTGCCTTAACCTTCTGGACCAACCTACCATGTGGGACCTTGTCAGAAGGTTAGAGTTCCTCTTTTTGGAGATGGTCATTGTCCAGTACTTTTGTGGCACAGATGTTACTCATCACTTGTCAGCCCATGCCTGAATATCGTCCAGGTCTTGTTACATGCTGAAATGGGCTGCACCATTTGCTGAAGAGTTGCAAATGGAATGGAACATTGTGCATTTGTCAGTGAACATCCCCACTTCTCACCTTATGAGGGAAGGAGCACCATTGCTGAAGGAGCCAAAGATGGTTGGGCCTTTGACATTGTGCTGAGGAGTTCCTGCAGTGATGTCCTGGGGTGGCGTGATTGACTTCTAGCAACCACTTCCATCTTCCTTTATGTAAGGCATGATGCCAACCCCTGACAGTACTTTTCCTTCATGCACATTGAGTTCAGTTTTATCAGGGGTTCCTGACGCTATGCTTGGTCCAGTTCTTCCTTGATGTCAGTTACAGTCACTCTCTAACCACCTCCAAAACTCAACTCTTTGATCCATGTTTGAAACAAGCCTGTGATAAGGTTTGGAGACAAGTGATATTGGCAAAACCCATGCTGGGCATCAGAGAACAGGTTTTGGATGGGTAAGTCCTGCTTGATAACACTGTTACTGACAGTCTCTATCAATTTACCGATGACTGAGGTTGACTGATTCGGTGATAATTGCAGGATTGGATTTGTCCTGCTTTTTGTGAACAAATGTCCACATTGTCAGGTAGATGCCAGTGTTGTAACTGTCCTGGAACAGACTAAGGCGCAGCTAGTTCTGGAATGCAACTCTTCTGTACGATATCTGGGATGTTACCTGTCCCACAGCCCTTGTGTCCAGTGGGCTCACTCGTGTGCAACAATGATAGAAACCACATACAGGAAAATTCCACCCTGCAATGTGAAGCTCAGGACCTGGAATGTCAGGATCCTCATGGACAATCCCATCGGTGACCAACTGGACACCACGCCACTGTCACAGCTTAGCGAATCAGACACCTAATGACCCTCCATCTCACTCTAACACAGAACCCACACACTATGGTCAACAGTGCACACACCCCAACCCTGGAAGCTTCCAATGTGTCCAAAGAGGATTTCTCCAACCTGGAAAATATCCTGGACTGCATCCCAGATGGAGACAAACTGATCCTCCTGGGCAACTTCAGCACCAGGGTGGGAAGAGGAACAAGTCCTCTGGCAAAGGAGGAGCAGGGAAGGCAACTCCAATGGGATCCTCTCTTGACAAAATGCTTGGAGCGTGGCCTTGTCGCACTGCACAGTCTGTTTCGTCAGAGGGAGAAGCTCTGCCCATGCTAGGGAAAGTCATCCAATGTGTCCAAAGAGGATTTCTCCAACCTGGAAAATATCCTGGACTGCATCCCAGATGGAGACAAACTGATCCTCCTGGGCAACTTCAGCACCAGGGTGGGAAGAGGAACAAGTCCTCTGGCAAAGGAGGAGCAGGGAAGGCAACTCCAATGGGATCCTCTCTTGACAAAATGCTTGGAGCGTGGCCTTGTCGCACTGCACAGTCTGTTTCGTCAGAGGGAGAAGCTCTGCCCATGCTAGGGAAAGTCATAGCCAGGGTCCTCCTTCACCTGCTGCCTCCAGTGGCCGAAGAGCTGCTCCCCACATCACAGTGTGGATCTGTCCATCTAGAGGCAGAGTGGACATGATCTCCACCATACTACAACTTCAAGAGAAATGCAGGGAATAGCACTGGCCAGTGTACATGGCCTTTCTCAACCCCACTCAAGCCTTTGTCTCTATCAGTTAGGAGGGAGTGTGGAACACTCTGCCCAAACGGCTGCCCACAGAAATTAGTCACCATTTTACATCTGCTTCACTCTGCAATAGATCTGCAACTGATAGAATGCAAACCTGGGCTGAGAAGTGGCAGATGGAGTTCAAACCGGATAAGTGTGAAGTGCTACACTTCGGGAGATTGAATTCGAAGGCAGAATACAAGGTTAATGGCAGGACTCTTAGAAGTGTGGAAGAACAGAGGGATCTTGGGGTCCACATCCATAGATCCCTCAAGGTTGCCGTGCATGTCGATGGGGTTGTTAAGAAGGCGTATGGTGTGTTGGCCTTCGTTAGTCGGGGTATTGAGTTCCAAGAGCCGCGAGGTGATGTTGCAGCTCTATAGAACTCTGGTTAGACCACACTTGGAGTATTGTGTTCCGTTCTGGTTGCCTCATTATAGGAAGGATGTGGAAGCTTTGGAGAGGGTGCAAAAAAAGATTTACAAGGATGTTGCCTGGGTTGGAGACCATGTCTTATGAGGATAGGTTGAGTGAGCAAGGGCTTTTCTTTTTGGAGAGGAGGAGGATGAGAGGTGACTTAATAGAGGTGTACAAGATGATAAGAGGCATAGATCGAGTGGACAGTCAGAGACTTTTTCCCGGGGCGACAATGGCTAACATGAGGGGACATAATTTTAAAGTGATTGGAGGAAGGTATGGGGGGATGTCAGGGGTAAGTTTTTTTACACAGAGAATGGTGGGTGCGTGGAACGCACTGCCTGCAGAGGTTGTGGGGGCAGATATGTTACGGACATTTAAGAGACTCTTAAATAGACACATGAATGATTGAGAAATGGGAGGGGGCGATGTGGGAGGGAAGGGTTAGATAGATCTTAGAGCAGGGTAAAATGTCAGCACAACATTGTGGGCTGAAGGGCCTGTACTGAGCTGTAGTGTTCTATGTTCTATGTTCACGTTGGCATGCAAGCCCTGATACTAGCCAGTCGGTCTACCACAGAATCAATGTCAGTGAACAACACTGCTGGAGGAACTCAGCAGATCAAGTAGCATCTGTGCAGGGGGAAGGAATTGTCAACGTTTCAGGTTGAAGCCCTGCATCAGGACGTCACCCGAAACGTCAACAATTCCTTCCCCCCAACAGATGCTGTTCAACCTGCTGTTCCTCCAACAGATTGTTTGTTGCTCCAGCTTCCAGTATCGGCAGTCTCTGGTGTCTCAGTGTCCGTGAAGACTGGTTTCAAACAATGCTGCCTCGTGACTGACTCTGTTCTCAATCTTCCTTGTCGTCACCTCCATCAAACTTCCCATGTGATTGGAACTAATGGGAAACTGCTCTACCTGCAGTAACAGTGTGTCTGTGTGTGTTTGGGCATTAGGTATATTCATGGTGAAGATTGTTGGAATCAGAGAATATGGGGGCTGGTGGGAGAGTGGATGTGAGACAAGAGATCAGCTGCGATCTCACTGAATGGAGGAGCAGACCTCAGTGGCCCTACAACCACTCCAACTCTCATGACGTTCCATCGTTAGACCAGCTTTGCTGGAATGAGATTCGGAGTGTGTTTGGTTTTCAGATTCCAGTCCTGAGGATTTGGTTTTGTGTGTATTTGATGCTGAAATGGGAATTTCCTCCTGGAGTTCGGTGCTCTGATCTCTGATAACTATCAGCAGTGAACCTCTGAAGAATTCAAAACGGAAACAGAATATGAAAGAAAAGTGTAGTGCAGCACTGCTGCGTTCACTACAGTCAGCAGTTGGCATGGTAATGTTTTATTCTTCTTTTCAACCCTGGAGATTTGATCACAGTGTAAAATCCTGACATTGAGTGTGAGGGATGGACACTCAACTCCCTGGGGAGATTATAATGTTTTCTTCAGGAACTCATTCAGACTAATCACAATAAAATAAATCTTTCATTGCAGTGGCTGTTTTCATTGCTGGCTGGTATCTGCTCGATCACGTTTGGAGCCTGGAGCACACAGAGAGCATGTGCAATATCTGCCTGGGCTTTCATCTGGAGATGGGGCTCCCAGATCGGGAATTCTGCAGTAATGGGTTTTCCAGTGTCCTGCACGATCGTTCCACAGTGCAGGACTCCTTTAGGTTATTAATAAGGCAGGAGCAAAGCCTTCCTCATTAGGCCAAACACTGCACAGGCTGCTGTGGAATGGGCGTCTGGGAGAGAGGGGAGAGGGAGATCAGAGAGTGATCAGAGGGATGGCTGATGTTTGTTGAGATCTTGGGTTGGGAGTGTCCGACCACAGATGGGACGGTCTGAATCACAGCAGGGTGAGGGGGTTCCAGTTGTGTTAGTTAAGGGGAAGCCGGGACCAGTTTGTAAAGGAGGAAGAGGCTATAGTTTAACCAGCTGACTAAGCCTGGTGGAATGACCCCTGCCCCCCAGGTCCATGGGCAACACTCAGGAAATGATCCCCTCCTGGACTTATCCTTCTGTGCTCTTCTGCTGATGTGTGTCTGAAGCTGCTGTATCCGGCCACCAGTGGTTAACAGCATAACGGCGATGAGCAAAGCTCACTGTACAAGGAACCTGACTAACCACTTCCTGTGAGAAGGTTGAGCACCCACCTCTCCCTTACAGCCCCTGCTATACCTGGAAGAGGGCAAGTTTGAGGTGGGATTCACTTCTCACTCCAGATATTCAGTATTTTAACCTTTGACACAACCCTAATCCACCTGTGTGGGTTAGGATTCAGCCTCACTTTCAATACCTCATCATTCCTGGGCAGTCCTTCTGGATCAAGGATGATTTGTTTCCACTCTGGTTCTCTGGATTCTGAAGTGACTGATGCAATCAGTTTGGGAACTGCTGGTGGTACCATGGATGGGGCAGACAGTTGGGTGGTTTGTGAGGTGCTGCACTCCTGCCATCCATACAGAGCGTCGATGTGCTGCTGATGCATAGAGCTCAGGTTCTAACTACTACCTGAATGCTCCTTCTTCACTGGGAATGTTGGCCTGGGAGAGGAAACATATCCTTTGTGTTGATTCACTTATCCTTCCAGCGCATTTGGAGAATTTTGTGGATATAATTGTTGTGGAATCTCTCAGTGCTTTGAGGTGCCTGCTGGAAGCAGTCCATGTCTCAGAAGTTCACTAGAGGGCAGGGATCTCTGCTGCCCAGTAGACCATGGATTTGGTGCCAGGTTCAAGGTCTGGATCTGCAAACATTCTTTTCCCCCAGACTATAATGGGATCAGCATATGCAAACATCACAGGTTGTGATTGCAACTCCCCCTGCAGAGAGGAACACTTGGGTCCCTATGGTTTGGGCATTCTGCATCCTTTGCCTCCCTGACAACGAAACTCGGAAATCTTGGCCTCCTCCAACATTCCTGCTTCTCAAAGTGTTGCTGGTTCCACTGTATACAATAATCCTCACACAAGGGTCGGATTCAGACCATGTTACGTATATGGCTCCTGCGTCAGTTTTCTTTGACCATTAACCCGGCTTCGTCTGAAAATTATACTTGGGGTCTCATCATCACAGTTCAACAAGTGCACTGGTAAATGTGCAAACGCAGACATACAGAATTTACCACACAAAAAGGTATCTGAGTTGAATGGAAATCAACTGAGTTAACTAAAATTAAAATAACGATATAACATGATTCCCCATCCAAACCAGCCATGAACTTGTCCATCAAACCCAAGCTCAACTTTCATTGCTTCAAGGAAAACAACGCCAGCTTCTCCAGACTAACCCTGCAGCTGAAATCCCTCTTCCCCAGAAACATTCCAGTAAGTCTTTTCCATCCCTCTCTGGGGACCTTTGCATCTGCCCTAAAGTGTGGTGACCAGAACCGGATACAAGGCTCTGGAGGTTTGTAGAAATTAAACATAACTTTCCTGCCTTTGCACTCTCTGTCTCGATTAATGCATCCGAGAATTTCATGTGCTTTATTAATCACCCTGTCCATATGTCCTGTCATTTTCAAAAACCTACAACAGAAACACGCAGATGACTGTACATCACCACAACCCCAACTGTTGCTCCTCACTCCTTCTGCTAAAGTGTATCATTTCACACCTCTCTCACCAACCTAAAGCTCACAATCCAAGGACCATAGCTCCCAAGTGTTCCCCAATGACCTGCGATCCACCTCATTCTTCAGATCCAAGTCTGGCAACTCCAAGTTCAGCAAAATGTCCCTTCTCATTGAGCCAGAAACATACTGATCAAGGATGTTCCCCAGAAACTCTTCCCTTTCTTCAACATTTCTCTAATATTAAACCAATCAACATTGAAGTAAGTCGAACTCCTCAGTATCACCACTCAATAGTTCTTCAATATGTTCATTGTTCTCACACATTAGGCCAACTTTCAATGGTCAGTGATCATTTTTCAGTTTAGGAATGTTTCAATTGATACTACTTCTGTTATGAATTTAACATTTCAAAATGCAGATAGCAAATAAGCAGGACAGGTTTTAGGAATTATTTTAAAAGTTTATTCTGTAAAATAGTATTGTAACTTGTTACAAAGAAACAGTATAAAAAAAGAGTAGTCAATGTCTTTCAATTAGTAGAATATGATAGCTTCAATTATATTCATCTTCTTTAAAAAGAGGCAATAACATTTCATCTACAAATATACAGAGAAATGACACACAACAGTCAACACATCAGATGCGCTACATGTTGCTTGGACAAAGTTGTTGGAATTCTTCTTCCTTCAAGGAGAAAATTTGTTAAATGTTGGTTCTTGAAGACAGTTCCCTGTTAAATTTTCACATTTTATGGGAAATAATGTGGAAAGACACAACAAAAAAAAAGACATCAATGGTTTTTAGGCACCATATGAGAAAATCAGAAGCTTTCTCTCAGATTTCCATTGAACCAGTTTCAGGTTGCTTTTAAAAACCTTGCACATGACAGAAGAAATAGTTAGTAAATTCCAATATGTACAAAATAAGCTATTAATGACTCATAACATACTCCAATGGCAATTTTAAAGACTGTTAACAAATTAAACAATAGTTTCCATCCATCAGCGTTTGTGCTTTACAAAGGTAGCCAATCAATTGTGGGTCTGTATTACAGTCTAAAGTCTGGAGTGATGACTCCCATTGTGGGAGGGACAGCAAGATTCACTCAGTCCATCAATACCATTCAGCCTTTCCAACCAAAGGCCTGGTTGGAGCTGAAGCCTGGTTTGGGCAGTGTTAGAATGTATGCTGTTGACCTAAGGTGTCCCTCCTACTGAGTAATAGATCTGACCCATGCTACAGAGTGGTAGTTCAAAGGTTCATGCCTGCCACAGATGGTGAGCTCCTGATCTGAGCCAAACTATAACTGGGAGACACTATGCAATGACTGTGAACTTCACAGCAGAGGGGAAAACCAAGGTGGTCACTGAACATGGAGCGGTCCTCATGAACCCACCAGACGGTGGCTCCAGACAAAATCCAAGACCAAGGCTCCATCCATCCATGTGGACAACTGGCTCTGAGGGACTTAGCACTGAAATAAACTCCCAGCACGGGTGACCTGAGGACTGGAGTAACCACTTGGCTGAGTGTGTAGTTCGGATGCTGACGCCTCCTTGCAGTGCTTACCCCACCACTGGATGCTGCCAGTGAGATGGGATTCCTCACAAAAGCAAGGAAGAATTCCTGTTTCTCTTCCCAGTTTTAGACCTGCCAGACAGAATCCTCCTCAGAAGTCACCACATCTGGAGTTGCATGACTTTATTAATTTTGTGGACCAGAACTGGATATTTATTTAAAGAAGAAATTTGCTCTAATCACCAATGATTGACAGCAGGTACCCTGGAGGCTGCTATAATAAAGGCTTAGTGGTGCCAAACATACTGGTGGCAGCATCAGTGGACTGTTCTCTGCCTGGGGTTTTGGAGGCAGAACACTACGGGCTGATGCCACACTGGAGTGTGTTTGGTGCCACTGACCAGGGGTTATCCATTAGCTGCCCTGATCCCGTCACATTTTATCTAAGCAATATCATCTAGCCCCGTGAGCTTGCCTTGGAATTGGACGGCAGTAAATATATTTGGAGGTGCTCCATTTAAAAATGTCAACTGCACTGTTGATAAATGTATGTGTGCGTGCACCATTTACAGCTAGCTAGATTCAGCATGTAACAGACAGAGGGTTGGGTGTGGAGTCTTGCAAAGCAGTCAAGGCAGGCTGGCGATGTGGCAGTAATATGACAGTGCGCGGGACATTGTTAGTGTGAGCATGCACTAATGCCCACAATCTGGTGGCTGCTGGCTTTATTTTGTGTTCTCGTTCACATCTTGGATTGTCTGTAAAATAAAAAGCGGTGTTTCAGTCAAAAATAAAAACAGAATCAGGGCACTCAGCATTACAATCTTTTTAAAATTGTTCTCATTACGAGACCATATAAACAGATTGTGGGCATGGATATACTGAAACAAAAGTGCTCAGCTCATCTCTTTCATTAACTAGGGAGCTATAATGCACATGTGTGTTTTATCAGAGTCTGTTATGTAACAGCACAGTGGTGAAAACTAGGGGTTATTGTACAGTGAGTCTGACACTATAACTACATTGTGTTGGACTGAGAAGTGCATGACTTGGGCATGGGTTATAGGTTGAATCCCCAGTGTGTGCTCAGCTGTGCTCAGCTCAGGTCTGGTCACTGTGGCTGACTCTACTGCTCTTGCTTGTGGAGAAGAGAAAGTTAACGACTGGGTTTCCGGGTAAGAACTGAAGGATCCACCAGGTGGACGTGTGCATGATGGATGCTGAAAGGAACGGCAGAGACACTGTGCCCTCCGTCGTCAAGTAACCACAGAACTTGCTCCCGAGGCTGCTGTGTGAATGCTGGGGAGGTGCCAGGGAATGGCTGCTGTCTGTAGGCACTGCTCTCTAAGAGCAAAAGCAAGCAGGTTCCTCAGGAGAGGAGTCAGAGGAACATAGAAGCAACTGAAACATTGTTCTTCAACTTAGTAGTGAGTAAAGATTTGGCCTTGATCACAGGAAAATTCCAGACTCTGGATTGTGTTTCACAATTAGTAACAGATGTTTCCATCTTTGCTGCAGTGATTAGTAAACAGCCTTAAAAATTGGCTTCAGCTTAGCCCCACACACACACACAACTAGTTTAGACTTTCCTGGATGGGTGGTCAGCAGAACTATTGGTGCTTCCATTCATTAGACATTTCTTACAGTAGCAGTGCAGGTAACACTACCTGAACACAAGCCTTCAACCTGTCAGGATAAAGTATTTGTATCTCAAAGGCCCTGGGTGTTTGTTGCAGTAAGTCTGATGCTAACTTTTTTC
Source organism: Pristis pectinata (assembly GCF_009764475.1). Classification (NCBI taxonomy): domain Eukaryota; kingdom Metazoa; phylum Chordata; class Chondrichthyes; order Rhinopristiformes; family Pristidae; genus Pristis; species Pristis pectinata. The sequence goes on from NC_067434.1 coordinate 25,524,173, forward strand.
TGTATGGTTCCAGTTGTGAGGATAAAGAAAGAAGTCTACAGCAAGCACATCCAGCCAGTGGAGTGAGGGAATGTGGTTCCAACGAAAGGCTGAGAAAGGCTTGGCAAACGTATCAAGTCTGCCTAGTTGATTCCAAAAGATGTGGAGAAGTGACCTAGCTGTAGTCACAGTGGACTATATTCCAGACCAATACTACAATACGCTTATTAATTAATAAAATATCCAGCAACAAAGTTAAACAAAAGATCATTCTCAGAATCTGATTACATCAACATCATATCACGTTTTCAAAGAGTCTTTGAATTTTCAGGAGGGAAAGAATTCACTTGGCTGATCAAAGTTCTGCTCTCTACACATCCATACTCTGCTCTAATGACATGTCCCTGTTCTTTCCTACACCTCTTAAGCTTCTGTCTTCTAATAATCCCTTCCTCAAGACAGAAGTTTGTGGGCAAAAGTCCCATTTCAGTGACTTGAAGAAATGTAAGGATGGTACTGAGGGAGCGCCACACTGTCAGAGGGACTGTACTGAGGGAGTGCCGCGCTGTCAGAGTGCAGTACTGAGGGAGCGCCACACTGTCAGGGGGATGGTACTGAGGGAGCGCCGCACTGTCAGAGTGCAGTACTGAGGGAGCGCCGCGCTGTCAGAGTGCAGTACTGAGTGAGTGCCGCGCTGTCAGAGTGCAGTACTGAGGGAGTGCCGCGCTGTCAGAGTGCAGTACTGAGGGAGTGCCGCGCTGTCAGAGTGCAGTACTGAGGGAGCGCCGCACTGTCAGAGGGACGGTACTGAGGGAGCGCCGCACTGTCAGAGGGACGGTACTGAGGGAGTGCCGCGCTGTCAGAGGGACGGTACTGAGGGAGTGCCGCGCTGTCAGAGGGACGGTACTGAGGGAGTGCCGCGCTGTCAGAGGGACGGTACTGAGGGAGCGCCGCACTGTCAGAGTGCAGTACTGAGGGAGTGCCGCGCTGTCAGAGGGGTACTGAGGGAGTGCCGTGCTGTCAGAGTGCAGTACTGAGGGAGCGCCGCACTGTCAGAGTGCAGTACTGAGGGAGCGCCGCACTGTCAGAGGGGTACTGAGGAAGCGCCGCACTGTCAGGGGGACGGTACTGAGGGAGCGCCGCACTGTCAGAGTGCAGTACTGAGTGAGTGCCGCACTGTCAGAGTGCAGTACTGAGTGAGCGCCGCACTGTCAGAGTGCAGTACTGAGGGAGTGCCACAGTGTCAGAGTGCAGTACTGAGTGAGTGCCGCACTGTTAGAGGGACGGTACTGAGGGAGCAGGATACTAATAAAGAGGTAATTTTCCTGGGGTGTTAATTGGAGGCCTTGTCTACTCTTTCAGGGGGCTATGTCAGATGCAATGGCCTGATTTCACTGGGGCATTCTTCCTGGTGTCATGGCAATAATTATTCAGTTAAGTCACTGATCATTTGGTCCTGATCTCATGTCCATTCTTTGTTTTTTTCCAATTTCACAGGGGAGCGTTTTGCGCACAGACTTTCTACTGCATTTCCTAAACTGCATCAGTGTTACACAACACAAGCCCTTCTTGACTTTCAAATGTTCTGGGAGCCCATGATTTTGTAAAAGGTCCTTTAGAACACAAATCTTTATTCAACTGCTCATTTTAGAGGTTGCTCACTTTAACTTGCTGTTGGTTTATTAAGTTGAAAGGTCAATACCCTTACCTATTTACCTTTTTTCTCCAAAGGTTCAAAAATTTGGAATGAAGGCAAATTTTCCTCCCAGTCTTCAAGGTGGCTCTGTGGCACAAGGAAAGGGCAGGATTATAGACAGAAATCCGACAAGAAGTGCTTTAAACATTCTCTTACGTCCACTAGAAACAAATAATTATTATCATTTTTTCTATTACCTGTTATTTTATCTAAGTCAATCACATTTTGATTGAAAGAATATAAAAGCTCAAATCCAAAAAAATCTCAAAAAACAGTTTTTTTTGTTGTCTAAACTCTCTGAAATATTTCTGCATTGTCAGTTTGATTTAATAAAAGAGATAATTTTCCAGCATTAATAAATACATAATCTACAGCTTACATGCAGTAAATTACTTCTCAAGTATATTTCTTTGAATCAAGAAAGATGAGGATTCACTGTATGCTGCCCTAATATGGTCATTGCTTCACTGATAGTTGAGCATTCAATTTAACTGTGACATTATCACACCATCAGTGCACAGGAACAAAGCAATAACTTATGCAACGAACGTTCCATTAGGAGTTCGCTGCGGTGAACTAGCCTACAGTCCACTTCAGGCCCTGTACAGTCTTTCAATAAAGTCTCTACTCATGTGCAAAATACTTGTGACTGGTAACACACACAGACCAGATGTTTGTAGGTATCCTGAGCACTTTGACAGAATTAAGCCAATTACTTTAGGCAATACATTTCAGACAATAAATCTGGTCAAAACAGAGAAAGGCTTTGGGAAAATTATTTTTTTGCTGAGATTTTTCTGGATGAGTCGTGCAGGATTTTAAATTCTGGAACTAGGTACACATGTGGCTACTATATACTTGATTAGGCTTTACTTTCTGCCTCTTCTTAGTTACTGTTGGCACTCCTGTGTTAACCAGCTACTGAACGCAGGAGAGTCTACACATAGTTCGCTCACAGAATTGTTCTTATTGAATGATCCACCAGTCTCAACAGGGAATTTTAGGTTGAGTTTGACTACCTAAGAAACAAGCACCCCAGAAAACCAAATGGCAGAGGTTTGTATGAATTTTGTCTGTAAAAGTGGAGGCACTTTGGTCAGTAATGAGTACACAGCACGCTGAGGTGTCCGTACTCACATGAGCTGGAGTGGGCAGTTTGGGATGGGGATAAGCTGCAGCCCCTTGATGTTTCTCACGTTGATTTGTGTTGCTCCTCCTCTGCACATGCACCGGTTCAGAACAGCAGTCGGCTTCTCTGTGTGGAGAGAGGAGAAAGAGAGGAGCCGTTAACTGAATTACTCCAAATTCCTTCAGGTGCAGTTAGCTGGGACTCCATCTAGGACAGTGTTAACCCTCAGTGCCTGAACACAACTCTTTGGAAGCAGTTTTCTAATTCACTTATTGGATGTGTGCCCTGTTGGAAAGCCAGATTTTAGTGCCCATATCAAACTGACATTGAGGAGGTAATGGTGAGCACTTTCCTGATTTGATTTGACTTCCCAAGACTTTTATTCAGGTCTGAAACCAGAGGATAAAGAAATAATGCTCATCAGCTGTAAATTCATAACATTATTAACAGCTATAGAAACAAGGACAGAAAATCAAGTACTATTTTCTGGAGGAGGCAGGGACTGCATTTCATCAACAACTACTAAATGGGGCCTAAATTGGACAAGTTATCCTTGAACAAGAGTCCCATGAAAAATGTTTTGTCATCAGCCTGCACAGGAATATTGCATTTCGTTCTGATTGGATCTAAATTTATTTACTCATCAGTTTTTTAGGCAGTCTATCTCTGGAGCAATGAATTAATTTGATGGAAATTATAAAGAAGGTATTTTACCTTAAGGGTCAACATCTTGAGAGAGGAGCAAGTATTAAACAAGTGAACCATCTGCCAGCTGTGCCACCTGCCAAGAGTACCATCTGCCAGGTGTACTCACATCTGTATATTGGATTCCAGCGACTCCAATGAAACTGGGCTTTGGATTGAAGTACAACTGATACCCTCACACACAATTACTATCGAAGAGAAATTCTCCCTCAGTGTTTTATTGAAATGTTATTATTTGTTGAATTTATCTGCTCCTGACCGGTGAATGTTTTTTACCAGATTCCAGAGGTTTTATGGAATCTGCAGTAAATTATTCTTCTAATAACTTGCATGTATATATTCCACAATGTTCCTCCAACTCATGCACAGTGCTTCACAGTGAAGCAGAGAGCCAGTTAACAGAATACACACACGCCAGATCAAAATCATTTTGAGTCACTGCCAGGTTGGATGGACCAGCATGAGGTGGACCAACAACTACAGTCGTGAGTAAGCTCTCACCACCAACACGCGGCTGCGATCCAGAACGCCAGTAATTCAGTACCCAGTTCAATCAACTGCAGACATGAACTTAGCCAAGAGAAAACCAGAGAGAGTGAATACGGCATGAACTGTTCTGGACATTTACTTTGTAGTTCACTGATCCTATCATTTCATTAATACATGATGACAACTGTCAATCGGTTTTTATTACAGCAATTTTGGACAGATCTTTTAGCTGTTTTAAGCTTTACTAAAACATACTGTTGCAATTTTAAACACTGAACACAATTGACATGCAGTTCTTAAACTGCTGCAAATGTGTAACTGCCAAAGTTCCAGGAATTAAATCAATGCCATTGGAAATCAGGCAAACATTTGTACATCTCCCAGGAGGGCAGTTTGACAGCTTGCACCTACTCTGTATTCTGCTCCATAGCAACTTGTTTTTAATGATTACACAGGATTAAAAAGGAGCTTGCTACATCAGCAGGATGTTTAGGAGAATACGGCAAGAACCGTATTTACAAAGACATAAATTTTCTTGATTTATTGCTCAACAAATGGCAAAACATGGCCCCAAACATATTGTCTTTGTCAAGCAAAAAGATAAAATAATTATTTAGTCTGGAGAGTAACTGAACATAAAACTCTCATCGCCTAACCTTTCGTTCCATTTCAAACTTTTCTCAGACCATTGCGATTCTATTCTACAGAAAGAAAAGCACACGCCACAAACACTGCTCTCTTACCACACGAAAATCATAATGATTTTGTTCTTGAACAAGGCAGAATCACTTACCCTGTGACAAGTTGATACACAGAGTCCCAATCAGCAGGACCAACATTGCACACAGTTTCATGCTCATGGCTATTTGTTTGTGAAGTTCACACCGCACAAGAATCTCTGTTTGAATCTGTGTCTAAAAACCAGAGTGGCTTAAGCTACATTTATATTAACAGAAGCCACTCCTCACTGACTCTGATTGGGCTAGGGCGAGTATCTGAAAATCGACAGGATGTGGTGATTCCTTCCTTTATAATCCTTGGAGACCTTTCAGTTTCTAAAATATACATACCTTTAGCACAATGCTATCCAGCTGGTCTTCGACCACTGGTATTAACAGACTGTTATGAAATGTAAAAGAAATGTAAACAAAAAATATCAGGCTTTCATCTTATTCTTCAAATGAAGGAAAGGTAAAATGTGTTTTGAGAAATAGGAGAAGAATAGAATAATTTCCATCCTAAAGAAATTATACTGGAGGAATTGGTGGGCAAACCTTAAAATGCCCAATGTACATAGAGTTTGGCTTAAATATATACATCAGGCAAATCCCAGAATTCTGCCGATGCATCCCCTGGCATTATCGTGCACATTTAGTTGCATTGCTCTTGGGACAAGGAGGGAGAGAAAGTGCATCTCTGTCCTTGCACCAGGCATTACCTAGCAAGAGGGTACAAAGGTCAGCCAGGGCATCACTCAGAGTGGCACCAAGAGCTTTACACTGTGGGGCACTTGGGTTTACTACCGGAGACCTGCCTCCATCCTTTACCTGAGTGGCAGTAAGGAAGCCACTGTGCAGAAACTCTGATTATTGAAAGGAATTTAATAAAATAAATTCTTAAACTAAGTTTCCTTTCATAAAAGTTCTTCGGCAGAACTCTTTTCCTGGACCCAAAATGTTAACTGTTTCTCCTCCTGCAGATGCTGCCTGAACCGTTTCCAGCATTTTCCATTTTTGCTTTGGTTTTCCTGCATCTGTAGTTTTTTGGTTTTCATTTCATGGAACCCCAACTTGAATCTATTGCTGCACATCCCAGGAAGAAAGGCTGCAGAGGTTTGATAACTATCTAACTCATGAGGATATTGTATCTTGAATGTTTGTGCATGCACTCTTAAGGACAGCACTCAGTTATTTCTCCAATGTTTCTTGCTAAGAAATCCTTATTAATTCATTTGACTAACCAAACAAAAAAAAATCACACAATATATCAGGCTGATTTTACTTTGATTAATAAGCTTCACATCAGTAAAAACAGAGAACAAATAGGTCTTAAACATTAAATTTGGTAATTACATTCATTTGTATTGAATAAAATGCTTGGATTATAATTCCACTGGTATGCATCAAATAAAGAAGTTGTGATTCTTTTTTTTCTATTTCAATATTACATCAAGTTGATCAGCTACAGAGAAAAAAACTCAAATTTTATATTCCAGAATAGGAAACTGGAATAATCCAGAGATCTAACAGTGGAATGGTTTTGTTACTTAATGGCTAGTATTTATTTCTGATTCTATAGAATTAAGTAGATTTGATATTGGCTGTCTGATATGATGATAGGATCAGAAAAGGCATTTTCCATGTGGAGTGGAGTATGGCCATTTCATTATAGTCAACGCTTCTTCTCAGAAAAGCACTTACTTGTTCAGACATTATTTCCATTACCAGGTAACTGGGATTGAAACCATATGGTGCTGGTTTACATTTGAAATGTTTTCATAAATATGGTGGTTTTATCAGCAATAACCCATTAATTCAAGTGTGAGGAGAAAACACACCTTTTAATCTTTCTTGTATCATTTTCAATTTAAGGACAATTCTTTGAAGAATTTAAGGACAAAAATCTGAAAGGCTGTGATCTCATTTGCTTTAAAAAATCTGCTTCTTTGAAGTAAACTGTGAAGTATTGGTCTCTCTCTGTTCCACAATCCATTTTATAACATGAAACTTTAGAAATGTATGGTTTTATGAAACTCATTTGAAAGTATTGTGCAATTCTAAGTGTGTGACATCATCAGCCAGCAAGGTGCCTGGCTGTAGATTATTTTAGTCCTGTGAAGGTCTCAGAGAGAAAGTTGGCAAGGATTCTACGAGGTAAAATCATTCAGTTTCCCCTCTTATATTCTTATTACCACATTCCTTTCCATTCTATTTCTGTCAAGCAGGAAAGTGAAACAAGGGAGAATCAATATACTTCCTTTTCTGGTCTTGGCAACCAAACAATGCTGATTTCAGTAACATAGGAAGAGTTCGCAAAGCAAAAAAACACTCCTGCAAGTGTCACTGTGCATTGCGCTTTTGATAAACCACAGATTACCCATAGTATTGTGAGTTGAGATCTTGCAAAATATTTTAATAGTTATTAATAGTTTATGCCATTATGCTGTAACTGAAAATATCACCCCTTCTCCAAAAAACTTAGATTGAACCATAGACTGCATTTAGATTGCACCTTTTTTTGCAGAATCTCCAAGCCATTTTGAAACTCAAGGCAAACTCTTGAAATGGAGCCATTAACTAGCATCACTTGTGATAATGAGCAGATAATCTTCAAGTGATGTTGTTTGAGGGAATAACATCTGGCAGGACATTATGAACACTCTTGTTCTGCTTTGAGATTATGTCATTTGATATTTTACACCCACAAGAGCACAGAATAGCACTTCTGACAGTGCAGCACTCCCCAAGGACTGAACTAGAGACTTGGATTAGATTCTGAGTTTGGGTGTGTTTGAGCACATAACATTCTGGTGTTAAAGACAAACTATCCCCTCCAAAAAAAGTTTCTTATCCTTTCCCAGAGACAGCCACACAACTTTTTAACATGTAGAAAGCTCAGCTGTAAGTACCACACACTTTATAAAGCAGCAAATTATATCAATTTGAATTCATTAGACCAGAGCAACAAAGGATCACATCTGGATCTTGGAATTAGTAATCAAATAGATTGTAGCTATAATTAGACTCATTTGAGGGCATTCTTTTCTCAATTGTCTCCAGAGTTGATTTTAATTTATGATTTGTTTGAATTGACCATAAATGGTTCAGCTTTCAATTGATTCAAATTAGCATTATTTATTTATTTATTAATTGGAGCATGCACCTGCAATTATTTCAGCTTGGTCCCAATTGACTTTTTTTCATATATGTTTTATTTGTAAGGAATTGTTCGTCAGTGTCTGTGATGAATGAGTTGTGTGTGAATGTTACCTAATTGGCATTAATTTCTCCTTTAGCCTTGATTACTGTTGAAGCAGTTCTACTGATATTGGAGAAAAGTGACAGGGGAATCTTTAACCTGTCACTGAATAAAAGGGAAGTGGACAGTCAGGGTTTGGACCTTGCTGCCCTGCATCTCTGGGGTTGGATAAAAGCCACATGCCTCTGGTAAAGGAAACAAGTGTTGCACATTGGGCAAAAGTGAAGTCCCTGCTGCATAAACAATTCTCACAGTTTTACTTTGCAGGAGGATGGGTTTCACATCTAACAAAAAAACTAAATTTGAGTGCTGGTTCAGACAAACCCACACTCTTACAAGGCTGCTAACTGTTATTGTCGAATTGCATGCAATCTTAAGTCGAGCTGACACTAATAGGATCTCAAATTAAATTGGTTGTGGCAGCATGGGTTCCATTCCCAGTGGATGCAATCCTACTGTACAAAATTGTTCAATTAGCCATTAATTGGTGGTATAACACAATGGTACAAAGCATAATGTGTGAAAAATGGCTATAAAGTGGGATTTTGTAGGCATTCACAAAGAGCTTTGTGCTCTGTATGTCCTCACTCATGGAATCAGTAAATGTTTGCTTGCTGAAATAAAGTGGGAAATAGGACATCATTCAATGTTAAGTGACTGAGCTTCATGTGAAACCCAGATTTTAAAACCAAGATCGCGCCATGTTTTCAGCCATTTTTCACTCTTCCTGCTTTAAATGGGTTCACAAACTACATGGGCACATGGCACTCTCTCTTACTTGGCCCAAGTGAACATTCTTCATTTATGAGCTCAGGCAATAGGTGTTGATGGAATGGGGAAGGCAGGAAGTGGTTGACTCAAAAGTGTGGGAGATGGTGGGAGTCTCAGGAGGCAGAGGGGGCAGTGGTGCAGAACATAATGGCTGGGAGGGAAAGGGCCAAAGATTTATTATTGATCTGCTCCTGTCCTTGGCCAAGCGAGGTGTTGTTTGGCCTCCTATCATTCAGCTACTCACCACTGAAGGATATTGTAAAAGCGTTCTGTCTAATTATAGGACCTGGACTGAAGGAGGCCGACATGGTGAACATCCATCGCCAAAGCCTGCAAGAGAGCACAGTTGAAGGGCAGAAGAGAACTGATTTGAGTGTGAGACATTTTAAGGCCACTCCTGTCCTCTTAACATTAGGCAGGATAAATTACAGTCAGGCCTGTAAACTTCATACTGGACGTGCACAGCAGCCAGAACTTCACACAGGTTGTTGTTGCAGGGGTTCATGTTGCAGTTGCATTGAGATCAATTTCTGCTTCACAATCTCATGCATTATCAACCGTAAGAAGTAATTCTGGATTCCTTCTCCTCCTGTCTAAGCCTTTCTGAGCACTCCAGAAACTTCAGCATATAATGTAAACATACGTCAGCAATACACTTTCCTTCTGGTTGCATCCATTACAATGAAATTACAAGAATGTCTCCACTCTTGCCCAGGATTCAGACTCTGCATGAAACGGCATCACTTTAGATGGATGGTGGAAAATACCACCCTGTCCTTGTGTCCATGGAGACTGGTCTGAATCCATTAAGACCGCAGCGATGTTAGCATCACTATCCTTCACGTTGACATTTAACCAATTTACCACAGAGCCTGTAATGATAAAAAAAAATGAAGTTTGATGCTAAGAGGACAGCTATGAAGATTAAAGTGGAGAGGAGCCAACCCTCCTGCTATAAAGACTGAGCACTTCGACTTATCTTGTGTTTGACTCAAGGGTGACACTGCTGAAAGAAACTGGAAGAATTTTAATGGCTTTACTTAACTCCAGCATGGGAAACTTGACAGGAAACGTTGGGCTCTATGGGAAGGGTGGAATGAAGTTGAGCAAAAAAAAGACGTAGAAGAGAGTCATTAACAGATGAGAGAAAGCTACTTATCATAGAACAATAGAACACAGGACATGGGCCATCGCTGGTGTGTTGCTTCATATAGAAACCTGGCAGAAAGAACAAGTTAGTCTTGGAGAACAATACAGTGACTTGCATTTCATAACCTCAGGACTTTGCAAGGTCCTTCACAGCCAATGAAATACATTGGAAGTCTGACACTGTGTACTTCAGGCAAACTCGTGCTGAAGTCTCAAATCTGAAAACGTGATAATGACCCGATAATCTGTTTTTGACGATATAGGTTGAGGAGCACAGATTGGCCAGGATTAAAGACTAATGGCAGGCACCGTCTGCATCTGGTGGAAGCTTCAGACTGGCAATGAAAATAATTGTTTTGCCCAATCATAAAAACACAAAAGATCGTGCTTAAAACCTGCTTGTTCAACTTAATCAGACGTCAACCCTGAATATAGAGAGGACTAAGTTCACAGATTAATTCTTTCTCAGAGACTGGTGTCCTCTCTGTCCTTCATTACTGAGTTGATGCCTGAAGTTTAAAAAAAGCTTTAACACAGCTTAATTATGAAAACACTTAAAACAGTTGAATTAATCGACAAAGGACATTGATGCATGATGGCTGCAAGTGTTGAAAACTAAAATATTCTGTGCTCCAATGTGCTTTTACTTTCTAAAACATTCTCCCCAAATGAAAAATCTGACAATGCTACAGTCCCACCATTGTAAATTTGTTTGACTTCTTCATCATAAAGAATGTAAATATGAAAGGAATGTTGCATTGTGTCTCGTTAATCTGCACACCGTTGGCAAACAGAATATGAAAGGAAATTGCAAAGCTCTTGCGCGATGTGAATGTTAACCATACCTTCAGTTGAGTTTACGGTGGCCCCAGCTCTGGTAAATGGTGCACACTTCTCCCTTTTCATTGCCTTCTGCTACTCTTTGGAAGGATGTGTCATTTTGATGTTTTCTAACACTTCTGCACTTTTCTTTACTGACTAAATAATGTCTTATTGTAGCTCTACCTGTTGTCTTCATCTATGCTCTCATGTTTTGTTTTCACTCTTTCTGTTGGGTCATCAATGCCACAAGACAGTTAATTCATCCAATCTGTTAATAACGCAGTAATCAGAACCTTCTTGTATGATCTTCAGTAACAAACAACCAGCAACTTTGAGTCTCTTCAATTTGCAGCCTTTTTGGATTTGCACGAAGTTAGACTCCAGAAATGTTGACATTGTTTCATTGCTATGTTCTGTGAGACTGAACAAATATAATTATGCCTGCCTTTTAATTTCACATTATATAAGCCCCAGTGGAGCTTTAATTTCAGTGATCAAATCCAACAAACATTACTTTAAACATTGCCAGTAGAAGACAGGATATTTGTGAAAATCAAAGTGTAATCGCAATCCACTTTCATCTTTATTGGCCATAAAATACAAAGTAGCCAGTGAGAGGCAGCTTGCAGCAGAATCCTGAGACATTGACCCTCAAAATTTATCATCAAGTTCCAAGACCTGGGCCTCTGTACCTCCCTCACAATCAGTACAGATCAGAAACCTCATATTCTCCTCTCTGACCATCAACACAAGCGCACCTCAGGGCTACATGTGTAACCCACTGCTCTACTCTCTCTACACCTACGACTGTGTGGCTAATCGTAGCTCCACTGCCATCTACAAATTCACTGATGACACCACTATTGTTGGCAGAATCATGGATGATGACGCAGAGGCGTACAGGAGTGAGATAGAGCAGCTGGTTGAGTGGTGTCGCAACAACGACCTTGCACTCAACATCAACAAAACCGAGGGACTGATTGTGGACTTCAGGAAGGGGAAGTCAGGTGAACACACACCAGTCCTCATTGAAGGGTCTGCGGTGGAAAGGGGGAGCAGCTTCAAGTTCCTGGGTGTCAACATCTCGGACGATCAATCCTGGGCCCAGCACATAGATGCAACTATGATGAAGGTGTGCCAGCGTCTCTACTTTCTTAGAAGTTTAAGGAGATTTGGCAGGTCATCGAAGACTCTGACAAACTTCTACAGATGCACAGTGGAGAGCAGTCTGACTGCTTGCATGTATGGTGGACAATGAACAGGAAGGTTAGAAGCTACAGAGAGTGGTGGACTCAGCCACTTCCATCACAGGTACAGCTCTCCCCACTATTGAGGACATCTACAAAATGCGATGTCTCAGGATGGTGACATCCATCATTAGGGACCCCCGCTATTTGGGCTGTGCCCTCTTCTCGATGCTACCATCAGGCAGAAGGTACAGGAGCCTGAAGACCCACACCTCACGGTTCAACAACAGCTTCTTCCCCACTGCCATCAGGTTCTTGAACCCACCTGAAAATCCCTAACACTACCGTGGACTGTATTTCCCTCAACTTGCACCAATGTGGTTATGTTTAATTTTGTTTATTTTATTGTGTAAATTCTGTGTAATTTATGTTAACTTAAGTTTATGTAATTTATGTTTGTAATGTGCTGTGCTCTGTTGCAAAAAGCTAATTTTCATGGCATTTATACACTGGGTATGTATACACGTGACAATGAACTTGAACTTTCAGCTCTAGAATTGATCCCTCTGTTTCCAGTGTTGGGGTACATCTCCAACTGTGTGCATAAACCTGGCTGGAATTTGCTGTTGTATTGACAATGGAATGATCAGCATTTGCTGTCAATACATGAAACTGATGGGGTCTGAGGTTGGTGCCACCTTTGGTGGGAAATGCAGTTCGAAAATGCCTTAATGACCTCACCCACTTTTATGAGGTCACTTATCCTCTCGTGGACCACATCCAGGTCATTAGACAATGACCTCATGGTCCATCTCTTCCCACTGCTTGGGGAGCATGTGTGCAAAACTGGACAGCAGTAATCTTCTGACAAGATCTCCGTCAATCTTCTAGAACCCACGGACATTCTTTCCCTCGTTGTGTCATTCTTTGGTCTTTCCTATTTCACCTTTCGTGTTGGACTTTCTCCCAGCAGCAGCTCGATCCATTCAGATGCTTCCCTTTGTGAAATCCAGGCTGGATTTAACCAGCATGTTCCATGGGCAACTTTGGTCTCCTGTTGACATGGACAGTCAGTGAACAGTGCAGTTATAGATGGTCAGGTGTGACACTCCTTACAATTAGCAGGTAGAGCAAAGATGGCTGTTCCTGCTGAATGCAGCTGCACTAACACATCTTCATAATCCCTGCAGCTGTCTCCAGGAGTTGAACCTGGCCTCAAAATGAACCCACCATTCCAAGACTGCCTTGAGCATGGCCCTATTGTCAATGGAACTCCCTCAGACATTTCAAAATATCAGTGCAACAGATTGTATAATTGTTTGATTGACAATGACTTGGTATGATTCTCTTCTGTTATTTAACGGCTGCTGCTACTCGTGCAGTAATTCACAGTTTTGAATCTTCTTCTTGCAGAGCACACCGAGCATTGTCCAACTATCATCCTCCATTACATTAGTTCAGGGTAGCCATTTGTGCAGAACTGACAACTGATTCGAGAACACTTCACATAGGATCTCATTACAGTAGAAAAGAGAAACAAATGACTGCAGTTGCTGAAATATCTAGATGGAAAACACCACGGGCAGGCACGGTAGTGTAGCAGTTAGTGTAACGTTATTACAGCGCCAGCAACCTGGGTTCAATTCTGGCTGCTGTCTGTAAGGAGTTTGTACGTTCTCCCCGTGTTTGCGTGGGTTTCCTCCAGGTGCTCCGGTTTCCTCCCACATTCCAACGACATACGGGTTAGGAATGAGGACATGCTATGTTGGCACCAGAAGCATGGCAACACTTGTGGGCTGCCCCCAGAACACTCTACACAAAGATGCGCTTCACTGTGTGTTTCGATGTACGTGTGACTAATAGAGAGATCTTATCTTATGATGCTGGAGGAACTCAGCAGGCCAGGCAGCATCCGTGGAGAAAAGCAGGCGGTTCAAAATTTCGGGTCAGGACCCTGAAGAAGGGTCCTGACCTGAAACGTTGATCGCCTGCTTTTCTCCACGGATGCTGCCTGGCCTGCTGAGTTCCTCCAGCATCATCGTGTTTTTCATCTCATTGCAATGTCCTGAAATGTTACGAGATATGTATCATTATCACCCATTTGTAATGACATTTGGCAGAGGAATCTTATCTAATGTAGCAATGGTACTGAGGGTCCTGTAACAACTGAGTTATGGTAATTCCTCCCTCCCTGAACCAGGAGAGGATTCCCCTCTCCACAACACTGGTTCACCGGTGCCTGGGTTCAGGAGCAACAGTGACACAGCCCTGTGGAGACTGTGGCCATCAGCAACCAGGAGCACTGGGAGAATGACCCACCTTGACTTTGTGAGATCCCACCATCATCAAAAAGTACTGTCTCCTCTGCTCCTGTTTCTTGTGCCCACTTGTGACCCTGGGACAGTTTCTTCTGGCTTATTGCAACCTTTTGTAATTTTAATTTCTTCCACTTATTCTTCATGTAATTGATGGCCCTCATTCCTGGGACTGTTCCAGTAAATCCACTCAGCTTCCTAAGATGTGTATTAGATCCTCCAACTGGGACCTAACCATTTGCTTTCCTCCTTTTGTGTTAGAGGGAAGCAGACATCGAGCTGCTTTCTGAGGTGATGAAATTCGGCTGCGGCAGACAAACTGAGGTGAATGGTTGGACAGTTCAACATTTGCCCCATCACCAGGCATGAGCAGCACAGGATCAAAGGCCTTCAGCCGATTCCAAGCTGCTGTGGCAGAATTGGGACCTGCTGCACTTTAACTCTTCACCAACGATACGTTAAGCTCGGGAATAGGAAGTTATACAAAAGAATTGAAACCACTCTGAAAAGTGGAAGTAAGGCTCTTGCTGCTGAAAGTGCACCTGAGGGGTAGCATTTCTGAGGAATAACTGGTGATCAAAATAAAAGTTAGAGAGAGGCTGCTAATGGCTAGATATTACTAATTTAGTGAAGCAATAACAGTTTAAACTCACATTGAAATATGACAAATACAGTAATGTTCTGTGCTGCTGCTGCAAAAAGCTCACTTTCATAGCATTTGTACCTTGGGTACGTATGCCCATGGCAATAAACTTGAACTTGAACTTTCAGCTCTAGAGTTGCTTTCTCTATTTTCAGTGTTTGGGTACATCTCCAATTGTGTGCATAAACCTGGCTGGAATTACATAAACTTAAATTACTGCATTGAAACTTGGCAGCGGTTTTAAGATGACCTGACAGAGGTATGCAAGATCAGGAGGGCATAGACAGGGTGAAAGCACACAGTCTTTTTCCCAGGGAGCGGGTGCTAAAAGCAAAAAGGCATAGGTTTAAGATCAGAGGCGGGAGATTTAAAAGGGACATCAGGGGCAGCTTTTTCACGCAGAGGGTGGAATGAGCTGCCAGAAATAGTGGTTGAGGTGGGCACGTTAGCAACATTTAAAAGCCATCTAGATAAGTACTTGGATAGGAGGGACTTAGAGGGCTGTGGGCCACAGTGGGCAGGGAGGACTAGATGGCTGGGCAAGGCAGTCGACATGGACGAGTTGGGCCAAAGGGCTGTTTCCACACTGTATGACTCTACAACTCTGAGTAAATTCAATAAGGTGCATAACAGGATGATCCTACCGTTGCTGAAGATGCCTCCTCCAAAGAAGTGTGTACTTGCAACCAGCCACACTTCCAAACAGTGCCGTGCTGTGGAGCATGGAGATATCACAACCCCACCTCAGGGTTAAAGGAAGCTCCTTGCTGGTCAAGAAATGAATGAAGTTTTGGCTCTTCGACTCCTGGTGAGATCAGCTACAACCACAGGGAGTTGAAACTCCTTTGTGCAGCACTTTGATAAAACTGCTAACCTATTTAATTGAGCAGGTGGAGAGCTTTGCTGAAATATTTCACCGAGGAATTTACTGTGAATGTGTTAATTAATGCACTAAAAGCACATCAAAGAATTGAAATCTCTTGCCACTTGCTGACAGCTTAAGGTCAATGAATGAACATGTTATTCTCCCACATTAGTATCTGTGGTTTTGATTCAAAAGAACATAAGAGATAGAAGCAGTGATAAGGCCTTCAACTCCTCAAATCTGCTCCATTGCTTAATATCATTGCTTAAACTATACCCTATCCAGTTCCCACCCCCAGTTCCCAGAAAAACTCATTCCCTTACTGTTCTAAAATCTATCGATCTCAGCCTTCAATATACATGAACAAGAGCACAAGAAAATAGGGGTAGGAGTAGGCCACTCAATCTATGCTGGTCTCAACTCCCCTTCTGTGCCAGTTCCCCATAACCCTCAACTCCTCGACCTTTCAAATATTTATTCATCTCCACCTTAAATATATCCAATTATCTGACCTCCACTACCCACAGGGGCAGAGGATTCCAGAGATTCACCACCCTCTGAGAGCAGAAATTTCAGTTTTAAATGACTGGCCCCTATGTCCCCTTGTTTGTAATTCTCCCTCTGGTGGAAGCATCTTAACATCTACCCTGTCAAACCCCCTTAGGATCTTAAATGTTTGTACAAGTTCAACCCTTATTCTTTAGAACTCCAATGACTCCAACATATTCAATGACTGAACACCCACAGCCCTCTGAGGGAGAAAATTCCAGAGAAACACGCATCTGTAGAATGGAATTTTTCCTGACATTGGCCCGGATCTTGCTGACCTGTATCCCAGCCTGGAGGGACCACATGCCCAGAGGTACAGGGCCTGTCACATGGTCCAGCCACAAGGTCTCAGCAGTCACCAAACCTGAGGTGTCACAGTGTCCCCAATAAATAGCCCAGCTGGCAAAGTGGTGGGGGGTGGGGGTGGGGGTTGGGACTTCACTGGTTGTAAATAACTTTCAAAAGTTTTTAAATCTCATTTATGCAGAGACTTTTCAAAACCAACAGCACTGATTACAAAATTAAGTTCTATTTTAAAGATAAAGAAAAATAAAGTTAACTAAAATATCTAAAAACATTTCTAAACTAAAATATTAAATTTAAGCAAAATAATCCTCTACAGTTTCCATTGTGGCTCAGATCCACATTGTGGACCAGGTCTGGGCTGCTGGAGAATCCCAGCACAACCAGGTCCCACTAAGAGGGAACTGACAGAGTTAGCCGGCTGTCTCTGATACCCCTGGGTCTTACTGTAGTTTCTGCAGCTGTTTTCCAACTCCAACAGCGGACAGTGGGATTTAGCCAAGTGTCATATGTTTTATGGTTCTATGGTCATGAAGAGCTGAAGAAGGTAGGAGATATTCACAAGAAGTGGCATCCAACAGCATGGGATCTGGTGGACATGGTACAAAACAGAAGGGTTCATGGAAATTTCTTCCCAGTGTGTAACTGACCCATGTCCACAGGGAGCATAGCCACACGCATCATCTCCAAATGGTGGGCAGCACACATTCTGACACACGCACATAATTCATACAGATCCTCTTCCCTAACCAGCTGAAGCTTTCTTTCCCTGATTACTTTCCTCTCCCAGGAGATTCCATGGCTGAATTACTGTCAATCGTGGATTGCACACGATTGTTTGGGACCACTTCAAAGACCGAGGTGACTGGCTTTGCACTGTGAGGCTCATCATCCCTGGGGGTCCTCGTCTCACTCTGCTTCACATCTGACAAATACTTAGAGCAACTTGTGTCCCTCCACCCAGCTTCTTTCTGGCAGCTACAACTTTCCATGTTACTTGTTATATAATGAACAGCTGAATATAATAAATATAACTTGGAAACTTTACTTCAAACTAAACAGGAACCAATGATACATGGCAACCATTCAATACAGAATGAATACTGAACTGAAGAGCACAAGGAAGCAGCACCACACAAGGTCGTGGACAAAGTAGAAATTTTCTTAGCATTGAACCATCTTGGCCCACAGCGACCAAGCCTGTTTGCTGCTTGTTATTCAACATTAAAGAATTAAACTGTTTTTCAAGGTTTTGCAACTTTCTTTATCTGGGTGATAATTTGCCAAAGAATATGATATGAAACTCATGGCAATGATTTTGGTTGTGAATTCACCACATGGGCTCCTTGGGTATTCATTCTCCTTTCTGCACCCCTCCAGAAACAAAATGGCAGCAAAGTTTAAGAGAATAACATGAACAGAGATGGTTTCAAACTCTGCAAACATCACGGTTGCAAACTAATATCAAATGCAGTCCCCCCTCCCACCCCACCCCACCCCAACTATCCAGTTCCATCCACCATCAGCGTCCAGGAGCTCTGTGGCACAGTCTGTGGATCCTGCTTGGAACTCATTTGTCACCCCAGGACCCACAGGTGGCTGTGGTAGAAAGTCACCCTTGATCCTTAGGGACTGTCATGGAGAGAACTCAACCAAAGGCAAGTTATTAATCCCAATATCTTGAACATCCCACGGTTGACAGAGCAGCTTTGAACTGCCCAAGTCCCGTAATCTAAAATTCTCTCCCTCAAAGCTTCTGCCACATTATCTCCTTCTCCTCCTCAAAGACCCGTTCATAAAATCCACCTCTGGGCTTCCTTCCACTATGATTGCACCCTCTGTGGATGTTGTAAGCTGCTGTGCAAATGCCAAATGTGTTGATTCATTCTGCAAGGTTTTCCTGCTTGTCATCAGTGGCCTGGGTGTGGATCAAAGTGAAACACAAATTGGTGCCATGGTTGAACTTCCTTCGATATCTGTTTATCATTCAGTCACCGAGTTGGGCAGCATAGAAACAGGCCCTTCGACCCACCCTGTCTATGCTGACCATCATGCCTATCTATGCTAATCCCCACTTGTCTGCATTGATTCCATATCGCTCAGTGCTCTGCTTATTCAGGTACCTGTCCAGGTGTCTCTTAAACATTGTTACTCTTCCTGCCGCCATCCCCTCTGGCAGCTCATTCAAGATACCAACTACACGTTGTATGAAGAATTTACCCCTCCAACCCCTTTTAAACCTCCTCCTCTCACCTTAAACCCATGCCCTCTGGTTTTAGACACCCCTGCCATGGGAAGCAGACTCTGGCTATCTACCCTATCTATGCCCCTCATTATTTTATATAGCTCTATCAGGTCACCTCTCAGCCTCCTTTGCTCCAGGGAAAACAGACCCAGCCTATCCAATCTCTCCTTATAACTCAAGTTTTCCAACATCCTTGCGAATGTTTTCTGCACCGTCTCTAGCTTAATCGCATCCTTCCTGTAGTGTGGCAGCCAGAATGACACACAGTACTCCAGCATTTTGTACAACTGTTACACAATGTCCCAACTCCTACACTCAATGTCTTGGCCAATGAAGGCAAGCATGCCAGACGCCTTCTTCACCACCCTACCTACTTGTGTTGCCACTTTCAGGGAACTATGTACATGTAACCCAAGGTCTCTCTGTTTAACAACACTCCCCAGGGTCCTGCCATTCCCTGAGTATGTCCTGCCCTGGTTTAACTTCCCAAAATGTATCACAGTCTAGTGTAAGGTGACTCAGACAATGTTATTGAAACCAGATATTCTCCGTACACAACACTGCAATCCCGAGGAGGCACTATCAGAGGATTCTGACACAAGAGACTGCAGATCCTACATCAGAGGGTGCAGACACTTGATGCCTGCTCTTCACCCTCACCAGATTTTCCATCGTGCTTCATTTTGTAACAGTCTCAGCCTGGCAGGTGGAGGTTTGAAAGTGTTTCTGAAAATTCTCTGAGGGTTGAAAATGTTTCTTTTGTGGAATCAAAATATACTTGCAGCTCATGGTGAGGCGTGCTGGTGGAAGTGGTGTCAGCCAGCCCAGTCCAACCATCCAACACTGGATCTGCAGCTCAGCGTGTCCAAGCACTGTTTAAATGTGGGGAGGGGTTTCTGCCTCTCCCACACCTTCAGCCGATGAGTTCCTGACCACCCCCCCCCCCCCCCACCACCACTCTCTGGGTGAAAATATGTTTTTCTCATCTCACCTCCACTCTTTCCATCAACGTCCACTGGAGTTTCACTCGGGGAACTCTGTGCTTTCTATTTACTTTTCTAGGCCCTCAGAATTTTATACTCTTTAGTTAAGTTTCTTCTCAGCCTCCTGTTCCAAAGAAAACAACGCCAGCCTGTCAAATCTTTCCTCATTCATACAATTCCCCAGTAAATCTCCTCTGCAGCCTTTCCAGTGTAATTACATCTTTCCTGTAAAGTGGTGACCAGGACTGTGTGCAGTACTCAACCGGTGACCTTACCAGTGATGTGTACAATTCCAGCATAACCTCACACTCTGAGCCTCGGTTTTGCAAGGAAGCATCCTGTGTGGCCCTTTTAACATCTAATTGACCTGTGCTGTGACCTTTAAGGAGCTTCAGACATAAATTCCAAGAGCCAGCACACACCAATCAATATCCAACCATTTATTGGGAATTTCATTGCCATGTTTCACCTCCCTAAGTGTTAAACTCCATTTGCCATTTCTCTTCCTAACTTACAGGCATCCCATACCTTCCTACAGGCTAAACCTTTCCTCCTCACTGTAACACTGCCAATTTTTGTGTCATCTGTAGTTTTCTTTACTGTGTCTGTACATTCAAATCCACTTGCACAATTCTGAGCACCACTGAGGGGTGCTGCACTATTGGAGGCATCAGTTACAATACTGCCTGCCCTCACTATCGAATGTTCCCAAAGCAGTACTTTAAATGTAATGTCAGACAAATGTTTTGGGACATTTTTGGATTGTGAAAGGCACTTTACAAATGCAATTTGTTTCATTCCGTTAATTTCGATGGATAACAAATCAGGTGTGTGGCACACTCCCAGATACCTGGTAGGTGCTGTGTGACCTGAAGATCTACTCTACAAGCCCCTTCATTTGCCCATCCATAACCAACTTCCTGTCCAAGACTTTCTCTTGATGCTGGAATAACATCATCTTCCACACAACAAGAAGCAACCTCAAACAAAGTTTAACAACTTATGAAAGTTTCTGATTTCGCTCAAAATGAAGAGGGGGGAACATCCATGACATCAGGTCAGACGATGTTTCCGTGTCTCAGCTAATTTAGCAGAATCAGTTTGAACATGTACAACTTTGCTCTTTGCAAAGTGTCAATGCTCTGAGTCCACTCCGAGACTGATTTTCTGTTCCCTCCCTGTCACTTTTTCTGCCTCGTTAAATTACTTCTGTTCACAGCTTCTGCTCTCGGGCTTTCCGGGTTCACTGCAGCCACCACTCCCACATACATGACCTCGTTACAGACCTTCTTTATATTTGTCTCTTGATGCAAATATCTTTTTACAATGTTGGCAATGGATAATTTCACAAACATTTTGGCTGGAGATTTTGCTGTCATGAAACAGGGCCCCGCAACATTGCTCATAGCTGGAATATTTTTAGATTTACATTTCCCAGTGTATTATTTCAGGTATTATATTACACTAATTGGTGCTACAGCTGAATACGTTTGTTTGCCTCAACTTCATTAATCCAAAGCCAAGTCAATGATGTACTGTTTCCACTTAGTTTTTAAACTGTATTTTAATTTCCTGTCTGATATTGTCAGCATGATAATTTAGAGGTAAGGTTTCATATAAATTTACTGCTTACCTTAAATCACAATTGGTTAAGTCTAGAATTCACCGTTATCTTTAAATCAGGACTTTCCCCACCGCAGCTCGATATCCTTTTCCATCTCTACAACTCTCTGCGATCTCTGTGTACCTCCAGTTCTGGCTTCATGTCCATTTCCTGCATATCTCCTCTCATCCCTTCCCCTTCCCCTCAGTGTCGGGACAGAGTTCCCCTTGTCTTCAAAGCCTACCCCCCCAATCTTCATTTTCAACAGATCATCCTTGGCCATCTCCAGCATCTCTTACACGGACCCAAATTCAGACACACCTTCCCCTTCTCTTGTCTTTCGGTATACCAAAGGGACTGTTCTTCAACTCCTCAGTCATCACCCATCCACCTCCACTAACCTGACACCTTCACATGGAATTCTTGTCCTTGTATCTCCTCCCTCTCAGCCACCCAGGACCCAACAGTTCTTCCAAATGAAGCAGAAAATCACCTGCAGTTCTTCCAGTTGAGTGCACTGCAGTCGATGCTCATAATGTGGATGTTTCTACGGTGGAGAAGCCCAGTGCAGATTGGGTGACTGTCTGCACCATACCTCTGTAGGGGTAACCTTGTCACTTTAATCCTCTGCTCCACTCCCACTCTGATCTCATGGTTCTCATATTGTCTTATGACAGAGGAGGAGGGCATTTGGTCCATCAAGTCTGTACTTACCTTCAGATCAATCCCATTCCCCCACTAATTTTCCTTGTACCTTATTCTCCCTCAAATGCCCACTGATTCTCCCACCAACTACCTACACTGGTGGGAATTTACAGAGGCCAATTAAACTGCCAACCATGACGTTTTTGGGATGTGGGAGGAAACTGGAGCGCCAGAGAAAGCTCACATGATCACTGGGAAAAGGTGCAAACTCCACACCGACAGCACCGGGGTTAGTATCAAACCTAGGTCGCTGGAGCTGTGAGGTAGCAGCTCCACCATCAGTGTTCCTACATCTTTGGCCTCTTATGATGCCCAACATAAACTCGAGGAACAACACCTCATCTCCTGGTGAAGCAAGTTACCATCCTCCACACTCAGCAGTGATCCCAACAATTTCCAGTAACGATTCTCCATTTCCCACTTACACATCCTCTACTCCCACCTTTCTGCCCCATTACCAACTTTCTTGTCTTCCTCCAGCATCCTTATTCTCAGTGTCTCCTGCCTTCCAGCCTATCACAGATCTTCCTTTCCCCGCCCCCCACACCCACACCAACACCCACCTCCCTCAGCATATTAATTTTCGAGTTTTCTGAGGAGGTAATGAAGAAACTTGATGAAAGCAGAGCGGTAGACATGGTTTGCTTGGACTACACTAAGGCTTTTGACAAGGTCCCCATGGTAGACTGATCCAGGAAGATGAAGCACAAGGGATCCAGGGCATGTTGGCAAACTGAATCCAAAATTGGTTTGGTGATAGAGGCAGAGGGTAGTGATGAATGGGTGTTTTTGACTGAAAATCTGTGACAATTGGTGTACTGTGCTGGGACCTTTGTTGTTTGTAATATATATAAATGATGAGGATGTACGGGGTATGAATAGTAAGTTTGCAAAGATTGGAAAGGTAGTCAGAGTCTGTTTCCCAGGGCAAGGGAGTCTCGAACTAGAGGGCGCAGGTTTAAGGTGAGGGGGGAGAAATTTAAAGGACAGGTAAGTTATTCACACAGAGGGTGGTGAATGTCTGGAATGAGCTGCTGGAGGAGGTACTGGAGGCAGATACAATTACAACTTTTAAAAGGCACTTGGACAGGTAATTGGATGGGAAAGGGGCAGAGGCATACGGGCCTAATGCTGGCAGTGGAATTAGCACAGATAGGTATCACGGTCGCCATGGAAGAGGAGGGCCAGAAGGGCCCATTTCTTTGCTGAGTTCCATGACTCTGGACGTCATTTAACTTTGTCAAGCTCTGTTGGAAGGTCGTTATCCCCAGATATTGACTGTATTTTCCTTTCCACAGTTCAATCAGCTGAGTACTTCCAGCATTGTTTGCTTTGATCTGGCATGAATGCAATTCTTGTCTACATTTTGGAGGAGGTATTCAGAGCAAGGAACCAGTACTGCACTTGTCTGAACACCTTTGACCTGCTCGTCATGTTGGCTATTTTCCTGGAAGGAGTCCACAAAGGTTGTTCCATTATGCAAATGCAGGTCGTCACCAAGAACGTTGGTGAAGATGGCGCGTGGCTTTGAAGTTTAAGTACTGTCTGACAGGGTTTCAGGCACAGCTCCATAATAATCTGATGCTACAAATTGTATGCTTTCAGAAGAGTCACTGAAAGTTATTGAAAGATGGAAGCACAGTTTTATAAACAATCTGTGTGTTCTTTGACAGCTCGTGAATGGGATACACTGGTACAACACTAGTCTTGGATGAGCATATCCTGCTCATGAGCTGTCAAAGAACACAAGACACAGGAGTAGGCACCCTTGGCCCCTCACCACAATCCATTGAGATCATTAGCTTCAATTCTACTTTCCTTCTTGTCCTCATAGTTCTGGATTCCTGGAAGTATAAACATGCAAGTTGGTAGGTTGATTGGCTAGTGTGAGTTGACTCCAGTGTGTAGGTAAGTGGTAGAGTCTTGGAATAAGGATGGTGTAAACGGGTGCTTGGTGGTCGGTGCGGACTTGTTGGGCTGAAGGGCCTGTCTCCATGCTTTACCTCTCTAGGATTACCTGTGACAGCCTTTCAATCCTCAATCTTCAAAGTCTCACAGGAATGAAGAGCATCATCTCTCCCACTGTGGGTGGGGGAGATGGGGGGGGGGGGGAGGTAGTGGTGTTGGGGAAGTTGTCAGCTACTCCATTAAGAGTCCAAGCTGCAAGTACCAATTCACCCAATGTTACATTCACCTCCTGATGAAGGGTCCTCCACACTGTTTCTCTCCTCATAGATGCTGCCTGACCTGCTGAGAGTTTTTAGCATTCTCTGTTCTTGGCTCAGATTTCCAGCATCTTCAGTTTTTTGCTCCAATTACATTCTAGGCAGCAAATTAAGTTGAAACAGAAACGTCTTAAGATGAGCTGATGGCCTCTGAGATTCACAGTTCCTCACATCTCCGGTCAGTGATTGCTGCCAGCAAAGTTTCTCATTACAATTGAACTGACAACACACAGCTTTTAAAACACACTCATTTTCCACGGTGACTTTCCACAGTGTATCCTTACATTATTATAAGGATTTTACTTATACAGGATGGGTCTGGGTCACGATTTGAGATTATGTGTGAATTCATTAAATAACATTTCAAATCAGCCGCAGCAGAGTTTTTAAACTAAATGGGAACTGCAGATGGTTTAGTGAACTGCTGCACTTTATGTTAAGGTTCTGCTACTTGTTATTGTTAGTTTACCATAACAATACTCCCGTCGTGTGAATTGTGGTTTTTATTTATTCACAAGAAGTTAGTGTTGCTGAATAGCCCAGCATTTATTGCTCATCCCTAATTTCCCTCGTTAAGGTGATGAGAGCTGCCTCTCAGAGCCACTGCAGTCCTTCTGGTGAAGGAACTCCCACAGTGCTGTTGGACAGAGAGTTTCAGGATTTAGACTGATGAAGGAACAGAGATATATTTCCAAGTCAGGACGGCATTGTGTTCCACATGCCTGTTGGTCTTGTCCTCAGTCTGGTGGAGGTCATGGGTTTGGGAGGTGCTGTCAAAGAGATAGCTTGATATTCAATGACGTTGACAGCTGTTTTCAGTTTGCATGCACCCTCACGGTAGAGGTCTCTTTTGTTACCATTCCAGTATCGGAGGCCAGCGTTCCCAAGATCTTTATCGGAGTAGCTGAAGTCCAGAGGGAGATGCGAAGAGTGATAGGAATCCTGAATTGCAAAGAGCCGGCTGAGGTAGTCAGTGAGGTCCTCCTGAATCCATCTCCCCGCCTCTTCTCGCAACCCACGTTTCACACATTAGTTATTTTCATGTTGGCAGAGAAGGAAAAGCTTTATTTCCCAGTCCAAGAAAATAAATACTTTCTGACAGGGTCAAAGAGCAAAACAGGGTAGAAATTAGACAATTTCCTCAAATGTTCAGATTACATCCCTATGCCAGGAATTGAATGGGGGTATTAAACTGTTTGTTTGAAATGGATTACAAGCATCCTTTCTCCAGGCCAGCTCTGCCCCAGGACAGGTCAGTTCACGGGCTGTACCTGCTTTTCCCGAGCTGTTGGGCAGCTGTTCCAGGCCACAAGTAATGTTGTTGGAAACCAGAAAACAGCGTAACCAGGACCAGGGCTGACACCCAAGGGCCTGCACTGATCCTCCACAAAATGACCCATCGGATTCTCGAGCACAAGTGGGGAAAGTGAATCGGGCAGTAAAGAAAGGAATTGGAAGGCTTCACTGAGAGGAAGAACACTGAGCCAGTGTGGCAGATATTACAGAGGGGAAGGTTAATGGGAAAGTGCATGCCCCCAATTTGGGAGGGTCCTGAATCCAGCTGCACAGCTAATAAATTAAACATGGTTCAAACCGCAAAAGGCCCCAGTCACATAATTTTGTATTAGATGAAGCAACTGACATGAACACAAGAGATATTGCTGATTCTGAGTCTGACAGAAGTTTAGTAAGAAGAAGTCAATTGGGAGAAGGGTTAAATGCTCAATGTGAAACCACAGGACAGGAGCATTTCACAGCCTATACTGTATATGGATAAACCCACTGGATAACTAGCTAAATCGTAAATAAGGTCTCCTTGTTGTTTGAGAAATGTCTACAAACCCAATTCCTTGGAATTGATTTTTGTCAATAATCTTCACAGAAGTGGGAACAACATGTGATGATCCCTGGCTGCAGGAGTGGGCTGGGAGACCTGAAAGATAACTCCTGGGTCTTGAAGGAAGCCTTTCAACAAGCGCAGATCAATTCTGAGCAAGATGGGACACCTCAGCTTGGAGAACAAGAGTGAAAATTTGGAACTTCCCAGATGCAACTAAACCAGCCTGGATTTGTCACCGACCCACCTGGCCGGAGAGGAAGGACTCTACCTGGGCGCCAGGTAACCAGGCAGAATTGCTCATCAAAGCCCAGCCTTTGGTCACCAGAACTACTACTTCCCTCTACAGCAGGGTGTTAAATTTTACTTGATGGAACTTCTCTGACAAGCCTTAAGACAGTTTTATATATAAAAGGTGTGGCATCAATGCAAATATCCAGATTGTGTCACAACAGTTTTATTGCAGTTAACGTACTTGATGCTCTACAGTGCTAACCATGTCAGGGATAAACTCGGGTGAAGAGCCCTTGTTAAAATAATTTCATTCAATCATTGTGCGACATCACATATAATGATTGGTATGGGAATGTGGCAATGATGTAGTAAAAGCATTTAACAGTCTAAAGATGCAGCAAAGAGGAAAGTGTAACAGGGAAGGAGCCACAGCAGGAAGGTGTGCTTTAGTGCAAGGCAGGAAAATTCTGTAGTTCAGGTCATTCTGAGGCAGGATTTAGTCCACTACATGTCCTTCTCTACACACTACAACTGAAATGTAACTACAACGCAGCAAGTGCTCTCTGATCCTTAACCTCACCCAAGCGTTGCTCTCTGTTGCAATTAGGGTTCTAAGTGTGCACAATATGGCCACGTGGAGCATTATACTGAATAATAATCCAAGGCTGCTCCAATGACAGCTCCCAAACCCATGACCTGGACACCGAGGAGAAGGGCAGCAGGGGAACACCACCACCTGATGGTTACCCTCCAAGTCATGCACATCCTGACTCGGAATTCTACCACTGGTCCTACGTCGTGGCTGGCTGCAAATCCTGGAACTCCCTCCCCAACAACACCATGAAAGTACCTTCACCAGAAGGACTGTAAGAAGCCGGTTCACCAACACCTCTTCAAGGGGAATTAGGGATGGGCAGTAAATTCTGGCTTTGCCAGTGCTGTCTGCACATTACAGATGGCAGAATCAGAGTCATCCAGCACAGAAGCAGGCCGTCACAGCCCAGCTCGTCCATGCTGACTGTGATGCCTCTCGAAGTTAGTCCCTTTTGCCTGAATTAGGTCCCTCTAAACCTTTGTTAATCATGTACCTGTTCAAATGTTGCAATTGTATCAGTCCCCACCACTTCCTCTGGCAGCTCATTCCATACACCCACCACCCTCTGGGTGAAAGACCTACCCTTCAGGTCTCCTTTAAGTTTCTCCCCTCTCACCTTAAACCTGTGCCCTCTAGTTCTAGACTCCCCTACCCTGGGAAAAAGACTCTGTCTGTCCTATCTATGTCCCTCATAATTTTATAAACCTCTATAAGGTCACCACAGTCTCCTACACTCCAGTGAGAATAAACTCACCCTGTCCAGTCTCTCCTTATAAGTACAGCCCTCCATTCCAGGCAACATCCTTATGCATCCTTTCTGTAGTGTGGCAACCAAAGCCATACACAATACTCTGAGTGGGCTCTAACCAATGTTTTGTACAACTGCAGCATGATGTCCTAACCCTTCTAATCAATGCTTCAGCCTATGAAGGCAAGCTCACCAAATGCCTTTTTCACTACCCTATCCACTTGTGTCACCACTTCTAGAGAGCTCTATACTTGCACCCAAGGACTCTCTGTACATCAGTACTCCTAAGGTCTCTGCCATTTACTTGATACATCCTTGCAGAATTTGACCTCCTGAAGCACATGACCTCACCCTTGTCTGGATTAAGTTTCATATGCCATCACTCTGTTCGACTCTCCAACAGATCTATGGCCCACTATATCTTTAACCAACCTTCTTTGTTATGTACAACTCCACCAACTTTTGTGTTGTTTGCAAAAGTACTAATCCTATGCCTTACATTCTCATCCAAGTCCTTTATATATATATATATATATATATATATATATATATATATATATATTACAAACAACAAAGGTCCCAGCTCCGACCCCTGTGATACACCACTTGTGACAAATTTCTAGTCAGAAAAATGAATAGATGAATAGAAAGTACCTACAGTTTACAGCAAGTAACCAAGCCTTTGCCCCACCTGGTTTTCTGTTCCATATGTCTAGTCCCACCCTGCCTCTACACCACGTCTTACTTTTCCTTTATTCCTTGTGTTTATCCATCTTTCCCTGAAACTTTCAATGTTATTTCCCTCAAATACTCCCCATGGAAATGGATTCCACATTCAACCACTGCTTGACCAAAGTAATATCCCTTGCATTCAGTAGTGGTTACCTCTAACTAACAGTTACGTATTAAGGTTAATTCTTTCTTCATTCACAGGATGTGATGTCACTACCAAACATTTATGAACATTCCTAAAGCTCCAAGAAAATGGCTGTTTTCACAAGTCAGTTGGAAGTCAAACCCATTGGTGGGCCTGGGTTTACATAACTGTCTGGGCCACAATGGCAGTGCTCCTGCCCCGAAGGACCTGAAGGAAACAGATGGATTTTTAAGCAATTTCATGGTCTCCATTACAGGCAGTGAATTTTTAATTCAAGTTTATTTAATTTCTTGAATTTTACCTCAAATCCCTTAATGGGACTAGAACATGTCTCAGGATCAATAGTCCAGGACTCCAGATCACAGTCCAAGACATCGTGCTATCCTAACCTTTCTTTTTAACCAGGTGATGACATGTAACGAGGCAGAGATCACAACACATGTTGCTTGGTGTATTAGGTTAATTATTGTATGTCATCTGGAGTAATAAATGTCCTGCTTCCTTGCAGTGAGCTGTGAATAATCTTCAACAAATCCTGATCACACAGGACAAAGTCTGTTAGTCCTTTGATTTATTTCCATTCTGCTTGCAAGACCCCAGCGTAACCAAGTCTATTTGTGCCTGTTCCAAGGTCTAAGTTAATGCCCTATGGAGTTGCATTTAAATTTGGAAAGAAAATTGTAGAGTCTTAATCCCTGAAAAAGAAGAACTTGAAGCTCAGGCACAACAACTGGAAACCATCAGGAACTTTATACGCCCAATGAAGCAGCAAACCTCCACAGATTTTCAGCTTATGTGAGTGTTTGAGAAGGTTGGTTGGGAATCGAACAGCAACTCCTGACCGCATTCCTCTGCGGCACAAGTACTCATCCCAAGCTTCTGAAAGGTTGAAGACAAAGAGTCAATGAATCATGTTGTTATCAAGACCTCTCCCCCAGATATTCCACTCAGTTAAATCTGCAATAAAAACAGAAACCTCTGACAGAGAAATGCAAATTATCCAGAATGCTGGGGTGTAAACTATCGCAGCACCTGTCCTGCATCTGATGTGGTGGATGGCTTCTGGCTGCTGGTTGAAGAAAGGCTGTTTGTTAACTTTCTACTCAGGGATGGACAAAATGTGCTGCCTTCTCTTTAAAGGTGCAGTGATGACTGCAGCAAGAGAGCAGCCTCAGAGGGAAGCTAAACCTCCCAATGCACCAGGTCGCTGCTCAACATTAGTTGGATCTTTGACGCAAAGTTTCAAATGGCCCCATGCTCTGCAGGTTTTCCCAATCACTCGCTGTTCCCGAAGTTTGACAGGTGATGGTGTTGACTGCCTTCTCAGTCAGGCGGGGGGCTCCAGTGCTCGTTCAGACTCGGTCCCCTCGCGAGAGAAGAGATACACATGTGCGAACAACTGGAGCATGAGGAACCATCCCACCTGTAGTTCATCCACCCCACCCCCCCCCCGCGAACCCAGAATGGCCGTGCTTGGGATTGTTGGTCAGTCGCGTGTGACTGTGGGTTCACACCTGACCACCAGCGGATCAAGTGAGTCTGGACCATGGCCACACAAAATGACCTCATGTCCAAGCCAATGAGGGTCAGTGGGATTCAGGGTAAAACCTGTGGAGCATGAGAAATTGGCAGATAATCGGGAAGTGGAATACACATAGGGTTATGGGGGCAATTGGGATTAGTGAGACCATTAGGCTAACAACCAGACTTGAAAGCCATTAATGCCTCCACTGGGTTCAGCAGGGTAAATTGGTCCCAAGCACATTGGAATGAAGTGGTCTGGAAGGGCCTTATGGAGAATCCCTAAAAAGGAAGTAAACAGCGCGGAAGAGCAGTCTGAAATGTTACCCTCAAGCCCTTGAGTGTAAGGGGCAATGAGTTTACTTCAGAAGAACATGATGCAAATTTAGAACTAATTTTAGGAGCTGCTTCATGGAAGAATGAGTCCTGAATTAATTTTAAATGTTAAATGTTAAATGGTTTGACTGCAGGATCTTTCTTGGTGACTGAGTTGAAAGAGTGAGATAGCCTTCCCCCTTAGTGTTTATTTTGTGCTGGTGTAAAAACATCTCAGATATTTTGCTCTTGTCCGAGTGAGGTTCTTCAGTCCTAAAATAACATCCAGCCTCATTACGGAATGTTTGTTGATTGACCAAGGCTTCTTCAATCATCTGATCTTGCCTAAACTACTTCCCTGCTTCAGAAATTCAGTGGTGAAAGTGCTCAGTTATTTTGTTTGAGGCAGGAGGTGTAATAGAAAAATGAGAATCAGCTTCTTATAAAAGTGGTCCAATTAGAATAATGCAAATCAAAATAAAATTTAAAAAAAAATTGCAGATGCTGGAAATCTAAATAAAAACAGAAAATGCTGGAAACACTCAGCAGGTCATCACTTGGTAAGACTACTACCTCATAGCTCCAGCGACCTGGGTTCAATCCTGACTTGTGTTATCTGTGTGGGAGTTTGCACGTTCTCTGTGTGACTGCGTGGATTTCCTCCAAGTGCTACAATTTCCACCCACATCCCCGAAAAAAGTGCAGCTTAGTAGGTTAACCGGCAACTATAAATTGGCCCTAGATTGTAGGTGAGTGGTAGAATATGGGAGAGGATGGGAATGTGGGGAGAATAACATGGCTGGGTTCAGATTAGTGTAACATGGGTGCTCAGTAGTCGGCATGGACTTATTGGGCTGGGCCATGCTGAATCTCTCTAAGTCACACTGAATCTTTTGGAAGAGAAATGGACTTAATGCCTTAGGTCAAAGAATCTTCATCAGAACAGGTCTTTGACCTGAAATGTTAACTCTGCTTCTCTTCCTACTGATGCGGCCTGTCCTGCTTTATCCTTCCAGCATTTTCCTCTACAATTAGAAACATACTCTCACTAATACAAGACTACTAAATCTTTTCAGGCAGATTCCTCTATGAGCAACAGTATGAGGCCATCAGCTCTTTACTTCTGGCAAATTGTCTACCAGCTTCCAGCAGCTATAAATAGGATTGAAGTTTAACTTATCCTTGAAATAGTAGGCTATCTAACCTTAACAGAGTCCTTTTCTTGAGGAAGTTTGTAACAGCATACATTGGAGTATATTAAAGCCAAACCTTTGGGTAGACAATTTCATTCAGGGGTTCCAAGGATGGGTCGTTAGGCTCCTGCAGTGCTCTGGGGGAAACCTAATGCCCAGTAGATCTCCCGTGGTATTGCTCACAGCAGTTATGATCATGCATAGTGTGCTCCTGGAGTGGGTTAGGGGTGCAAGGACCAGTGAAGCAAATTGGAAAAAAGATTGTAACAGAGCGGACAATGATGTTTGAGCCATTTCCTGCAACACTTCTGTACTTCACGATTACTTCTGCTCGTTATTTTGACAGGTACGCGGATAGGAAAGGCTTAGAGGAATCTGGACCAAGAGTAGGCAAATGGACTAGCTCAGGGTAGACAACTTGGTTGGGCCAAAGGGTTACCTCTGCTTAGCAAGGAATTGAGGTGTCATTTGCCAGTAATTGTCTTGTTACTCAATGTATCTCCAGTTATTCCATTATAGAGAATCTGCTTCAGGGATGGTTTGCAAAAGTTTAGCCGAGTAATGAATGATGTGAGTTTCCTTCAAAGTGTTAAAGGCTTTAGTTTAGAAAAACTAATATCAAACCAAACCAGAGAAATTCTAAACATCTATTTATAAATGGATCCAATACCAGGTTATAAAAGAAAGAAGGTGCGTGTAATTTTATACCCAACCATTTTATAGACAATGGATTATGACTGTAGTCCAAACGCTGTCTATTTAGCAAGTGGTCCAACAGCAATATCCAGTCACCGACATAATGAACAGGCTAAAATTAAATTCAACATGCTTTTATTTTGGATAACAATTGCAAAAAAATACATATAATAATTTTCCCCATTCAATAACATTTGTGAATCAGTTACATTTCTTTTCACATTTTATGAAGTTTTACCAGTGGAGATTAGTAGATAAACCTCTGTGAGGAATCTTAACTTTACTTTGGAGCTTTCCCTTGCAACAGTTGCAGATTGGAAGCAGGAAATCACACAGAGGCCGCAAACAAAGCAAACTGAGCTCCTGGGAGTAGGCACAAAGACTCTGTAAATTTAGAAAGAATTTTGAGGAACCTTACAAAATGGCATTGTATTGTGTTACAATGAGCAATCCTGCCCCAGGAATGCTGTCAGACAGAAAGGCTTCAGAATTTGCAATTACTGGTTATTACCGTATTTGTGAAATATTTGGAAAACAATGCAGAATATTCAAGGACAAAATCAATAGCTGATACAGATC
Organism: Pristis pectinata; assembly: GCF_009764475.1. Taxonomy (NCBI): domain Eukaryota; kingdom Metazoa; phylum Chordata; class Chondrichthyes; order Rhinopristiformes; family Pristidae; genus Pristis; species Pristis pectinata. The sequence continues at coordinate 25,557,109 of NC_067434.1, forward strand.
ATTAGGCAAGAGAGAGAAATCGGCTCCATTGTGTGGGTCTTGTGTTTTATTATAAGTGACTTATAGAATACACTCCTTCCCTTGGGCCCCCTATATTCATTTCCAGAAGTAATTCAGTTTTTTATTTAGACCACCCTGTAAGAAAATACACTAAATAAATGTACCCAACACCCCAGAATGTTTAATAAAATTCAGTTTATATTAATAATATTCATAGCCTATATGCTGTTGTCAGTAATTTTCCATTATATGATTTGAGTGAACAGTTTTAAGTGTGTCCTAAGTTGCTTAGATGTTTCTCCTTGCATGATGTTTGCCAACTAAACACTTAACTTTAGTCTTATTTCTTCAAAAATGTTTGGCAAGTGTTTTCTTCAATTTGTAATCTGTATAAACATGATATTCGAGCTCTGAGAGGCAGCAAGAGCAGTGTGTGTCCAATGAACTAAATTGAAATGCAGTCACAAGACAATGAGCACAGCAGGAATCTTCAAATCTAACAAGGTAACCGACTGATTATTCCACTGCAGGTCAGGGTTTTCAGGAGAACACCCAGATCTGGGATCTTTGTTGTGTGTTTCGGGAGGCTGATGGGGCCCAGAGATAACAGCTCATCATTGTTCAACACAAGATGCATTCCAGCTTTATGAACTTACTGTCCTACACGGATGAACCCATCGTCTTCTGACTCAGAGATGGGGCAGCTGGTGACTGAGCTGAACAAACACTGAGACCTATCATTGTGCAACAAGCATCTTTGAAGAGAAAATGTTCAGCAAAGGGAAAGGAGCATGAATTATTTTGAATGCTGCAGCCCATGTGGAAAGTGTATTTTCCTCAACATTTTTCAGGGAAAGTTTATGTGTTGTGAGAAGCAGACCAAAACACCAACAGATTATCTCTTATGGCCATTTTTGATGTATTAATGTTTTTTAGACCGGCTGGTGACTGCTATTATGTTTATTTTTCCTGCTGAGTCTCTTTGGCCAGTCCACAGGGACCAATGCATCATTTCCCTCTTGGCGCCAACACCTCACCATGGAATGATACATTCGACTTTCCATTTAAGGTGAAAGGTTAGTTGTAGTGTTCAGGCCCATTTGTAGCTCCTCAGAGAATGAAGCAGCTCATGCCTGCATGCAGCAAGATCTGGATAAGATTCTGACTTAATGTGATAAGTGGCAAAGCAATATCATCACTACAGAAGTGTTTGGGCAATGATCATCTCCAGCACCATCCGAACACCAACCCTTGATATCACCATCGCCAAGCCCCTAATATCAATATCCTGGTGTCACCATTAACGAGAATATCAACTGAACTGGTCATGTAAATACCAAGGCTGTAAGAGTAGGTCAAAGGCTGAGTATCGCGCTGCATGTGACTCATATCTTAAAACCCCAAATCCTTTCCACCATCTACAAGACACAAGTTGGGGGTATGATGGAACACGCTCCACTTGCTGGGATGAGTACAGCTCCAAAAACTCACAAGAAGCTCAACATCATCCAGGACAAAGCAACACACATGACTGGCACCCAGTCACCACCATAAACACTTACTCCCTCCACCACCGACATATAATGGCTGCAGGTTGTACCATCTACAAAGTGCACCACAGTGATTTCCCTAGTCTGGTCTGACTACACCTTCCCAGCCTGCAACCTCTATCACCAAAAAGGTCCAGGGCACCAGGCATAGCCTGTATGTTCCTCCTCAAACCTCACAAAATCGTCCTGCCATTTTGAAGACAGCAGCAATTTCTTTGATATTAATGCAAACACAGCTCTCCGCAAATACCAAACAGTATTCTTGCCCCTTAAGTCCCTTGCTAATTTATTTTCACATGTGATTAACATTTAAATATGACCATTCTCCTTATGGGACTGGCTGGCAGATAGGCAAGTCCCCAGAGGAAAGACCATTGTCACCATCGCCTGCATTCTGATTGTTGACGGAGATCACTCAATAACCTCAGCCTGGAGGTCAGGGGTGGAAGGCTCCTCCCTTTGGGTCAGGCAATTGAGATGTTTAATTGGAATAGTTAGGGAGCTGCACGTTATTGGGCAAAGGAAGTAGTTGCAATGTCACATCAGCAGATCAGAAATGCCATGCAAACCACAACCCCGAGGCACTGCCTCTGCATTCCATGCTCATGCTCATTGTTGTACTGTATACCTTCATTAAATGTTCAGACTTAAAGTTAGTGTGAGGAAGATGAAAGCCTTAAAAAGATGGCCACTACACTGAATCTGAAAGCATTTGTCGGCATGTGCTGTTATAAACATTCAGCTGGTAAATGATATCACTGAGTTTTCAATAGCTGGTTACTGAGTGATGTACTTGTGTCAGATCCCAGTCTTCATGGAATATAAATGCATTTCTTTGGCACACAGGATCCGCACTTCATTCTAGCCTTTATATTATCGATTTCCTGCAATTTAATGAAGGTTCTTATTAAAAATTGGGTCAGGTTTATATTCGTTTAATCAGTACACCAGCTCAAGCTTTATTAAGTGTAACTTTCTGACAAAAATAAACCAATACCAATACACTGGCACCCCCCAAGCGTGAGTAATGTACCTGTGCCCAGCTCTGCAGAGCACACTGAGCCATGGCAGCCATCCTCCAGTGGTGGGACTGGGGTGGGCAGTCCAGCAGGACCTCCAGCTGCTTCAGCGGGGAGCTGCCAGTGCTGGGACATCCCAGGACATCCAGCATAGTGTGGCTGCTGTTGTCTGGGACACACCCTGCCATTGGTGTTCTAGGTCAGGCACCAGGGCTGAAACTAGTTTGCAGCATGTAGATCCCCATCTGTTGCCATAACAACAGTGAGCACAAAAGGACAAGAAAACACTGAAGGAAGTGACAGAAAATATGTCCAATTCATTTTAAAATCATTTCAAATGTGACATGGGGCAGACATCAATCACTTTGATTGGCCAGATCGACCTGTTTGTGGGAATATGGGTTAAAGCCCACACCAGTGGCTTCCTACAGACTAATATCTAAAGTGTCTCTTTGGAATAAAGCAGTGTTAATGTTCCTCAGAGTTTCCAGTCCAAGCAGCTTCAATCAGAGCCACTAATTGTTCATGAGCTCCCAGTTCTCCTGGGATCCCAGGTCACAAGCTCTGCTCCCCGTGTTCCACAACGCCTCCCCCTGGAGACAACACCTTCGCAAAGCAGAGACCTGTCAATCAACGGCTTTGACAGATGCATGCTGTCCATCTTTAAACTAGAAATCTCGATCCAGAATCATTTACACACTGTATGCATGGTGCACAAGGGACCTGATATTCACACATACCAGTAATGGTGTGAACTTGAAGGTGGGTCTTGAACTGAATTGGGATAATTGCCACTACCAAAATTCATTACCAGATTTATCTTTAATGCTCCTTAGAAAAACAAAGGGGAGATCCTTCCCTGATGAATAGGACTGTGCCACAAACAGGCAAAGTTTAATTTGTTTGCCTGTTTTATTATTTCTCTAAGTTTCCCCAGAAGAAACAAAAATACCCAAAATGATTCTCCTCTGATGCCTTTGGATGACTCAGGGCTGCTGTACAAATGGTATGACAGGAAGTCCTCGTTACAGGAAACTAATGAAGTGTGCTTTGTACACACAAATTTAAAAAAAAAATTTCATTTGAAAATGTAACAGCTTTCAGTAGGTGTACTTAATCTCAGTGCCTCATCTGTCAATAATTTAAAGACAGCCACAGAATTTTTCTTTTTCTTACAGATATCTTTTTCTGAAGCGAAGCCATCTTGTTTTCGGGTGAATGCAGACCTGGTCACCGTTGTTCTTCAGAGTAGCTCTGTCAAGCGAAAGATCAAGGTGCATGAGTGAGCTGGAGTATTTTCTTTGCATTGTAAATTTAACATAAAACAGTACAGCACAGGAAAGAGGCCCTTCGCCCCACAATGAATTTAACATCGAAGAAGGCAAAAGTCTAGGTCATTAGTAGTCTGTATCGGGAAGGGAGTGGTGGAAGTAGAGTCATTGACAGCATTTAAGACGTGTCTAGATAAACACTTGAATCGTCTAGCCATTGAAGGCTATGGGCCAAGTGCTGGAAGATGGGATTAATATGGATTGTTGCCAACTTGCTGCCATGAAATGGTGGGCTGAATGGCCTGTTTCCATGCTGTATGACACAATGAGATCCCAGCACGTGTGAGGAGGAAGTCTGCCTTCTGCCCCGGCAGTTTGACCAACAATCCTGTGGGAAGGCCCCAGGGAGTAAAGCTCAGAGAGGGACTGGTGGAGATCTGGGGAAACTCCCCGATTCTCTCAGTCAGCTCTCAGAGATTTCCCAGTTTAATGAGCGAGTCAATGGAATTCGAACATCTCAGCTTGCAATGAAATGCCAGACTTCATTTGTAAAATCTGTCTGCATGGAGGGCATTGCACTCAAATTTTAGTATTTTGTTTCTCTGTCAAAATTACTGAGAATTTTCCTTTACAGCACAGAAATGGAAAAATGTATGGTGAACTAAACTGCAAAGACTATACAGGAACAATGGCTTGAGGGGAATAAAACATCATGGAAATTCTTCCTTCCAGGGAAATATGCAAAGATATAGATCTGCATAGGGTGTTTGCCAGTTTCCTATCCATCCAATTTTTCAGCCCCCTCGTCTTCTGAACAACCAGCTGCAGAAACCACACGGTGGATGCACAGTGAAACTTTAAAGCACGTTCCCTCTTCTGCTGGGAGCTGTGAAGGCCGCTGTTCCCAGACTGCACCTGAAGCAGTGAGATTGTTGTTGGGCAGGTCTCCCCTGAGTAGGAGGTGGGTGATAATTGTGGGCACCATGAGACATTCAGCCAGTGCAGGTGGGTTCCTGGGCTGCACCCCCAATAAAGGGCCTTACTTGGGAGGTGAAGATGTGAGGATCATCAATGATAGTTTTGGGGTTTACTTCAAAGGTAGACTCTGCTCAGTAAGCAGAGCGCTTTCATTATCACCAGAGCCAAGCTGAGCGGCACGGTAGCGTAGCGGTTAGCACGACGCTATTACAGCGTCAGTGATCGGGGTTCAATTCCCGTCACTGTCTGTAAGGAGTTTGTACGTTCTCCCTGTGTCTGCGCGGGTTTCCTTTGGGTGCTCCAGTTTCCTCCCACATTCCAAAGACGTACGGGTAGGTTAATTTGGGTTTAAAATGGGCAGCACGGACTCGTTGGGCTGGAAGGACCTGTTACCGCGCTGTAAATAAAATTAAACGATAGAAGACCCATGCTGTTTCTAAATTGCAGTGAAAGTGTCAATTGACCAGTGGACAGCAAGCAATGTCATTACTGTACACTTAGTGGCCCCAGCGTGTAAATATATCACATGCAAGGAAGACCTCGGTAATTAACCAACGTACTCCTTGCACTCCGAGAGGAACTGTTAGCTTCTGGCAATCAACGTTCATTTCCAAAATTCCTGTGCATGCAATGAAATATTGCAAAATGTGATAAACTTTCTAGATCTATAACCTACTTGGTAAATTAGTTCTGAGAGTCACTTTTACTACTGGGATTAATATCTTTCTTAACATTGCAGACACTTAGAGCTGTGTAAGGGAATTAAATGAATTATAAACAAATACCTGGTATTCCCTAAATGATCATAAATAGAAGAGAGGAGACTTCCCAGTTTAACATTCTTCCAGGGCACTGAATAAGCAGGAACATTCACACCACTGTCACCAATACAAATAAACAGTCTGCTCAGACCTTTCACTGAACAAGCTGCTGTCGGTGCCAACCAACTGGGAGGTAGGATGGTCTAAGCATTTCCAGATGTGGTGCTCATCGTGAACACTGATGCACTCAAGGGATTGAAGGATAAAAGCAGTATATTTAAAATAAAACCAAAGATGTGGAATTGGTGCAGTTATAGATCAGGCAACATTTCTATTGATGTTAACCTGACAATAATTGAACAGCAGCCACTGCTGGGCCAGACACTCCGGTGTCCGAACAACACATGTCATCATCAGTCAGACATTCAGGCTGGTAGGTGTTGGCACCAAGTGGAAACCTTAGGAATTTTGGATCTCCGCAGGTTGTGGGCCAACTGATCTGTCCCTGCACAAAGAAATGGCATTGCACACTTCACCATTCACACTCTGGGGTTTCACGGGTTGTTTTATTTGTGCATTAATTGCCCAGTAAACAGCACGGAAAGTGAAGCTGAACAATTAACTGATCAATTACCCTTGTAAGGACCTGATTAATGATAGCTTACAAACACACAAAGAAAGAATTCAATGGTCTCAAACCTTCAGACACTGAATTGTGGAAAATTTCAGTGTAAATGACATCTCATCTCAGTTTCCCTCTCTCTGTGTGAATTCTTCCCTTCCCTCTTTGTCTCCCTAGAGCTGACCTTCACCCAGCCTAACGCACCCTCCGCGCCCCATCCTCTCCCTGTTTATTTCTCAGTGGCTGAGGGAGAGGATAGTTGTGGTGTTCAAACATGCTCTCCTGCCTTGCCCTCTCTGCTCACTGCCATTACCAACGATGGGCCAAATGTCCCAGGATGTAATAAAGGGCTGGTCCTTGCCAAGTACAATCTCGGAGAGACACCACTTTCCAGCAGCACCACCCACTTGTCAGCTCCTTCCTGGTCAGCACCCAGATGTATACATGCACCACTACGCACCAAAGATAAAATAGAAGCAGGAGTGGACCGTTCAGCCTCTCTTATCTGCTCCACTATTCAATAAGTTCATGGCTGAACTTCTCCCTTGGCACCAACATCCATCAATCTCTATCTTGAATATAATCAGTGCCTGAGCCTCCACAGCCCCCCGGGGCAGACAGTTCCAAAGATTCACCTTGTCTGGATCCCTCATCTCAGTCCCAAATGCCCCATATTCTAGGACTGTGACACCTGGTCCTAGCCTCTGCAGTAAGGGGGAACATCCTCGGTGCGTCCACGTTGTTGAAACCTGTAAGAGTTTTCAATGGGATCGGGGTAGCACATTGACAAAGTACTTATCTCACCACTCCAGAGACCCCGGTTGGATCTTGACCTCAGGAGCTGTCTGTGTGGAGCTTGTACCTTCTCCGCAGGTTGCTCTGGTTTCCTCCCACATCCCAAGGATCAGCTGGTAGGTTAATTGGCTGCTGTAAATTGCCACTAGTGTAGGTTAATGGCAAAAAGAAACAAAGGGGTTGTGGAGCCATGTGAGAGAGTACATTGCAGGGCTACAGGGAGGTAGGAGAGGGCAATGGAACTGATGGGATTATTGTCCTGTAATCCAGTATGGACCCAATGAGTGGAATGGTCTCCTTCACATTGTAGCAAGAAATGTCACCTCTCACTCTTCTAAACCCTGAAGAATACAGTTCCAGGATCTTCTCATGGGCAAAGCCACCAGCCCTGGAACCAGTCCTTAGGGAAAGGGACCAAAACTGTACACAAAACTCCAGGTGTGGTCTCACTGAGGCCCGATGTAACACGACATCTTTATTCCTGTGTTCAAATCTCTCATAAAAAAGGCCAATATGCCACTTGCCTTTGTAATCACTTGCTGAGCCTGAACGTTGGCTTTCAGTGACTTCTGTACAAGGACACCCAGATATGTTTGAACATAAATAGTACCTGATCTCCCACTACTTTTCTCCTCAGTTTTTTGCACCAAAATGGCCAGCGTTATATTTTTCCACATTATATTCGATCTGCCATGACCTTGCCCATTCATTTAGCTTGTCTATATCCCCTTGAAGTCTCTTTACATCCTGTTGATGGAGAATCTCTGGAATTCTCTACCCTGTAGGGTTAGGAAGGCTAGATCATTAAGTTATTTAAAGAGGTAAGGATCTGAGAACTGAGGGCCTTGGTGAACTGGTACAGAAGAGGAGATAAGGCCAGGCCATGATCATATGGAATGGAGGGGCAGGTTTGAGGGACAGAGTGGCCTACTCCTGCTCCTGTTTTCTAATATTCTTATGTTCTGCTTCCTAATCACAACCCTCCTAGCTTTGTCTTATCAGAAAATTTGGGGCATTGGTAGAATTCTGAAAGGAAGGGTTCTGCATTCTGAATGATTTAAATGGCTTCTGGAATTCACAAACGATGAACTTTCAGTGTGATTTGGATTTATGTTCTTTGATGAAATGCCCTCTGACCATTTGCCCAAGATCCACCAGAGCACCCTGGGGAGAACGTGCAAACTCCACACAGACAGGGCTGGAGGTCAGCGTCCTGAGAAGGGGGCCATGTGAATACAGGTTGGAGTTGTGTGGTTCCCCAGTGGAGTGCTGGTGTCCTCTGGTTAAACGCCAACAATAATCCAAACACAGCTCATGGTCTAGTCAATCTGCCTTTAAGTCTCCAGACTTCGATGAATGGCCTGTGTACTTGGATCCTGGATTATTCACTTTATCACAACTATCAGTGACTGCAGACTGATTCACTCTCCATCCCTTACCCAAAGTCACGGCTGCCTGTTGTATCCACATCGACTGGCACCACTCTCACCAAACAAGCCAACATTCAGAAGCCCTTTGCCCTCTCAAGATGAGGTAGAAGGTCTCCCAGTGCTACCTGAAAACAGTTCTGGCCAGTCCCAGGATAAAATGCAGACCTATCCATCAACCAAAATCACAGTGAGAGATTTGGAGTGGGACCTTTGAAAAGAGGTGAGTTGTTGTGCCTGTACTTGTGAGTTTCACCTTGCAAGAGTCTAAATGAGGTACATTTGCAAATTGTTACCAGTCAATGGGCTTATTAACAGCAACAAAAAAAGGGAAGGCAGGTATAAGTGGAGCGGCCATTTTGGGAGTGTCCATTGTTTGAGTGGGCCAGTGTTAGAGTGGGGAGCTGAGGCTTTGGCTCAAGAGGCTTCAGTGAGAAGAGGCGAAGGTAAGTCTCTGGTAAGTTCCTTACTTTCTTTGCTTCGGTAGCCAGGAGGGAGCTTAAGAATGGACTTTGGAGAGCTAGAAGGGGGCATGAGAAGTCCTTGGTGAGTAAGATCAAGGAAAACCCCAAGGCGTTCTACACGTGTGAAGAATAGGAGGATGACTAGAGTGAGGGTTGGACCAATCAGGGATAAAAGAGGAAACGTGCCTGGAGTCGGAAGAGGTAGGGGAGGTCCTTAATGAATACTTTGCTTCAGTATTCACCAGAGAGAGAGACCTTGACATTGGTGAGGATGGTGTACGACAGGCTGATGTGCTGGGGCATGTTGACGTGAGGAAAGAGGATGTGCTGGAACTTTTGAAAAACATTCGGATAGATAAGTCACCGGGACCGGACAGGATATATCCAATGTTTTACGGGAAGCGAAGGAAGAGATTGCTGCGCCTTTGGTGATGATCTTTGCATCCTCTCTGGCCACAGGGGTAGTGCCAGATGATTGGAGGGTGGCAAATGTTGTTCCTTTCTTCAAGAAAGGGAGCAGGGATAACCCTGGGAATTACAGGCCAATGAGTCTTACTTCAGTGGTGGGCAAATTACTGGAGAAGATTCTTAGAGACAGGATTTCTGGCCTTTTGGAGAAGCATAGGCTGATTAGGGACAGTCAGCATAACTTTGTGAGGGGCAGGTCGTGCCTCACAATCCTGATTGAAATCTTTGAAGATGTGACAAAGTACATTGATGAAGGTAGAGCAGTGGATGTGGTGTACATTCATTTTAGTAAGGCGTTTGATAAGGTTCCTCATAGAAGGCTCATTCAGAAAGTCAGGAGGCATGGGATCCAGGGAAACTTGGCTGTGTGGATTCAGAATCGGCTCGCCCATAGAAGACAGAGGGTGGTGGTAGATGGAGCGTATTCTGCCTGGAGGTCGGTGACCAGTGGTGTTCCACAGGGATCTGTTCTGGGAGCCCTGCTCTTTGTGATTTTTATAAATGTCTTGGATGAAGATGTGGAAGGGTGGGTTAGTAAGTTTGCTGATGGTGGTGTTGTGGATAGTGTAGAAGGTTGCTGTAGATTACAACAGGATATTGATAAAATGCAGATCTGGGCTGAGAAGTGGCACATGGAGTTCAACCAGGAAAAGTGAAGTGATACACTTTGGGAGGTCGAATTTGAAGGCAGAATACAAGGTTAATGGCAGGATTCTTAGCAATGTGGAAGAACAGAGGGATCTTGGGGTTCACGTCGATAGATCCCTCAAGGTTGCCACGCAGATCGATAGGGTTGTTAAGAAGTCTTATGGTGTGTTGGCCTTCATTAGTTGGGGCATTGAGCTCAAGAGCCACAAGGTAGTGTTGCAGCTCTATAGCACTCTGGTTAGACCACATTTGGAGTATTGTGTTCAGTTCTGGTTGCCTCATTATAGGAAGGATGTGGAAGCTTCAGAGAGGGTGCAGAGGAGATTTACCAGGATGTTGTCTGGATTGGAGAGCATGTCTTATGAGAATAGGTTGAGCGAGCTGGGGCTTTTCTCTTTGGAAAGAAGGAGGATGAGAGGTGACTTGATAGAGGTGTACAAGATGATAAGAGGCATAGATCAAGTGGACAGTCTGAGACTTTTTCCCAGTGCAACAATGGCTAACACGAGGGGGCATAATTTTAAGGTGATTGGAGGAAGGTATGGGGGGATGTCAGAGGTAAGTTTTTTACACAGAGTGGTGGGTGCGTGGAAGGCACTGCCGGCAGAGGTTGTGGGGGCAGATACATTAGGGACATTTAAGAGACTCTTAGATAGGTACATGGATGATAGAGAAGTGGAGGGCTGTGTGGGAGGGAAAGGTTAGATAGATCTTAGAGCAGGATAAGATGTCAGCACAACATCGTGGGCCAAAGAGCCTGTGCTGTGCTGTAATGTTCTATGTTCTATGAGAGATTGCTTTATCATTCATGCACACAATCTGGGAGCTTGCTGTGCAGAAAGTAGCTGTCATGTTCCTTCCATGTAACAGCACCAACATAGAAGGTAGAACAGAACAGCCACCATGTCTGTGCCGATCACGATGTCAGATTAAACTAAATCCCTTCCATCTGCACATGATCCATATCCTCCATTCCCTGCATGTTCATGTGTCTGTCTAAATGCCTTTTAAACCCCTCTATTGTATCTGCTTCCACCACCACCCCTGGCAGCCTGTTCCAGACACCCACTACTCTGTGTAAAAACTTGCCTCACACATCTCCTTTAAACTTTCCCCCTCTCACCTTAAATGTATGACAGCTAGCATTTGACTTTTCTGCCCTGGAGAAAAGATTCTGACTGTCTACCCTATCTCTGCCTCTCAGAATTTTATAAACTTCTACATTTCTCTGGTTAGGAACTGCCTTGGGACACCAGAATGGTGGAAATGCAGCTGACAGGAACGTCTCTCTGTTGCCTGCTGTGGACTCTTGGGCTGTTGAGTTTGGAATTTGGCACGGTGCTGGTTCCACACGTCAGCTTCCAGATACTCAGCAATTTATTGTCCTCTCATCCCCACAGACCCAGCTAACAAGCTGCCTTGTATGTACTCAGTCCTCTCAGCCCGAGTTGCTTTGTATCTTTTCCAAGCATTTAGAGCTGGAAAATGATGCTCTTGAAACAATTAACACTGGATATTATTCTCCCTCCCTCATGGGATGCTGGTAGCGGTGGATTTCATTCCTCTTCATCTCTAATTCCGATGGAGTGCCAGTTTGAGGAAGCCAAGTCTCTCAGCTGTCCACCAGGCCCCACTGCACTAATGTCTCTAGGATCCCTGTCAGCACTGTTCCCTTCCCCTCAGATTCCAGGGTCCCAATCCTCCTCTGGGCTCATCCACGTCAGCTCTGGTCTGTAACTACATGGCCCCACTTCTCAGGACCCCGACCTCCAACACTGTCTGTGTGGAGTTTGCACTTTCTCCCTGTGACTATTGGTTTCACACTGGGTGTTCCAGTTTCCTCCCACATCCCAAAGACTTGGACACCCGTCATTGCTCCTCCTTCATAGAAACTACTTTCCATCTGGCTATTGTTCTGGTGTCATTTGGCAGCCTGCATTTTTGGAGAACCTTTCTCTGTGGACGTGCCGTCACAGAAGGAGATCTCAGGCAGAGGTCTAAAGCTTGGTCAAAGTGAGAGCTTTCACGAGGCTTCTCGCAGCAGGAAGTGGTAGAAGCAGAGTTTGCTTCAGGAGGAAGCAGAAGGCACCTCTGCTGATAGTGAGGCTTGACCTTCCTGTGGGATTCAAGGCCAGCTTTGGAGATAACAGATGGAGATAAGTTTGGAGGAGTTTACAGAGGGGGGGTGCTGAGTCCCAGGAGCAAATTGAGGATGGCTTGTGAGCCAGTGATGGCCGGTGAGCCCAGCCTGAGCAAGAGATCCCACCTCATCACCCACCTGTGGCCACCCCCTCACTCTGCTTCACAACACCGAGGAACAAAAGGAATCCTGTCGACCGCCATGGAGTCAGGGCTGCCAAGAGTTTCACAGCTGAAGGAAAGATGTTGGATTGGGCACCCAGGGCAGATGCCACACACAGTTCAATAGCCTCTCCCCACTCACCAGTGAGGCATTTTATAAACCCGGCAGGGAGTTTACAACCTTCTGTAGTGCAGGCATCATGAACAAATTTAGCAGGGATATTGGCTCACAAAATTTTGTTCTAAGTTAGCAGCAATAAATGTACATAAAAGAGTAAGATGTTAGATCATTAGAACTTACATGATTTGCAGGGGGCAGTTTGGAATCGGAAGAACCATCAACTTTTGAATGCTGTTTGGGCCAAGACGCAATGTACCTCCTCTGCACTTACACCGGTTTATTATTGACGATGGCTTTTCTGAGGAGACAAAAGAGGGAAGAAAAAGAGAGAGAGAGAGAGATGGATGGAGAAGGAGAAGGAAGGAGAGAAAGAGGGAAAGAGAGGGAGAAAGAAAAAATACAAGCACTGTCACAACTTTACAACTGCAATCACAACTCTCCCACAAAGTGCAAGGTGGAAACCGTTCCCTTTCGTGACCTCATGGGGACATCTAGTTCTGATGGATGAAGAGGGCAGACAGAGAGAGGCTGCTTCCTCTCTCTGGAACCAGGACCACAGTCTCAGCCTGAGGAATTGCCATTTCGGACTGAAACAGAGGAGTTTACTCACCGAGGGTTCTGGAATTCTCTCTCTGAGATGATGTGGGTGCGTGGTCACCCAATCCTGGGGAATATTTGGGGATCTGAGATCCTTGGACTCCAGGGGATCAGGTCTGAGGATTGGACAGTGGTGGAGTGAGGCAGAGGACCAGCTGTGGTCTTGTTGAATGACAGACTAGGCTTGAGGGGCTGAATGGCCAACTCTTCCTATTCCTGTGCTCTTAAATCCTTCTAATAGAAAACGGGAACTCCTGGCAGAGATCCGATCCTAAGCGTGTCCATCAATACCAGATGTTTACTCTATCAAGCAGAATTCTGACTGTGAGTGATTCTGTCAGAACACACCAAAACTCTCCACACCTTCAGAACATCTGGTCAGCTAGAACATGGAACCAGACATCCTTCATTCAATAAATGTGGAGGAAATGGTTCAAGTGAACCACAAAAGGATGATTCTGTATAATGTGTCTAGTGATTAAATATAACAAGTGTGATGCAACACCTTGTTAATTGTTACAAAAGTTTTCAAGGAAATTAATTCTCATTCTATAAGTGAGACAATCAGAATCAGGTTTATTGTCACTGACCTATGTTGTGAAATGTGTTGTTTTGCGGCAGCAGTACAATACAAGACATAAAATTACAATAAATTACAAAATAAATAAATAGTGCAAAAAAACAGAATAAGGAACAATGAGGTAGTGTTCATGGGTTCATGGACTGTTCAGAAATCTGACGGCGGAGGGGAAGAAGCTGTTTCTGAATCATTGAGTGTGGGTCTTCAGGCTCCTCCCTGATGATAGTAATGTGAAGAGGGCATGTCCTGGATGGTGAGAGTCCTTAATGATGGATGCCGCCTTCTTGAGGCATCACCTCTTGAAGATGTCCTCAGTGGTGGGGAGGGTTGTGCCCGTGATGGAGTTGGCTGAGTCTACAACCCTCTGTAGCCTCTTTCGATCCTGCGCATTGGAGCCTCTGTGCCAGGCAGTCATGCAACCAGTCAGAATGCTCTCCACTGTACATCTGTAGAAATTTGCAAGAGTCTTTGGTGACATACCAAATCTCCTCAAACTCCTAATGAAGTAGAGCTACTGACATGTCTTCTTCGTGATTGCATCAATGTGTTGGGCCCAGGATAGATCTTCTGAGATGTTGACGCCCAGGAACTTGAAGCTGCTCACCCTTTCCACTGCTGACCCCTCAATGAGGACTGGAGTGTGTTCTCCTGACTTCCCCTTCCTGAAGCCCACAATCAGTTCCTTGGTCTTGCTGACGTTGAGAGCAAGGTTGCTGTTGTGACACCACTCAACCAGCTTGTAATTCCTGTACGCCTCCTTGTCACCATCTGAGATTCTATCAACAATATTGATGAATTTATGGATGGGGTTTCAGCTGTGCTTAGCCACACAGTCATGAGTGTAGAGAGAGTAGAGCAGAGGGGTAAGCATGCATCTTCGAAGTGCGCCTGTGTTGATTTTTGCATTGGACAATGGGAGTTACTTCTTGAGAACCTCGATATTAACTCCTCAACATGTATATTTTAAGAAGAAATATCATCTGACTGCAGGAGGGGTTTGCTTTAACCAGTCCCTAGCTCACACCAGGCGTGGAGATTCAGTCAACAATGGAAGGAGGAAGACTCATTCTCATCCTCAAAACTCCCAAAGCACTTTGCAGCCAGTGGATTCCTGTTGAAGTGCAGGCAAAGTGTGACAATATTCCACAAACAGTAAACAATATAGATGGCCAGTTAACCTTTAATGCTAGTGACAGAGGAACGAACATTGATCAGTACTTAATCTGAATGAATTAAGCTTGAACGCCCATCCAGGAGATCAGGGACCAGACTAGTCCTGGGTAACGGATGTGCAGGAAGAGAAAAGCTTGGATCAGGGTCCTTGTTCCTTGTGGAAAACCCTCTCACTCAGTACTCACCAAGTGCCAGCGCGTAGGTCGGGGGGTGAAGGAGCCTCAGCTGAGAATCAGTATCAATCCTGTCCTCCATCTTAGAGGCTGATCTATCGGTTTGGAGACTTGCAGGCACAGTGCTAATCAACATGTTATCTTTGAGATTTTGTCTGTTCAGCTTCAAAACTAAACGGGTGGTATTTGTGATTTGCCTCTCATCTAAGCTGTCAATTTGAAAAACTTTCAGTAATTCATCAATCCCTCTGACAGGAGCTGAAACCCTGGAAAAGCTGGGGATTGACTCCCCTCAGACAGAGCCTGGTGTTCCTAATATGCGATGTAACTGCATGGGACGAGGTGCTGTAAATATTGGTCTCCTCAACACCGAATTTAAGCACACTTTGCTAAACGTAGTTGGATTTAATGTAATGCATCAGAATGCTGGGAACCACTGGTCGTTATCAATCAGGACCCAAGATTAAAATACCCTGAGGATCACATTGCAGGTCAGTTTTTTAGTTGATCGTGTTAAGGGTGCTCTGGCAATCTGGACAAGAGCCCAGAGAGTAAAATCAAGTCCTGATTTATCAATGTCACTTCGTGGAGGCCCAGCTTAAAACAGCAAACTCTCCTTTTTAATGGGATGTGAAAGATTGCAGAACAATGTAAATGCAGTGCAGTAGAACTGTTAACTCTTTAGGCATGAGGGCCTTTGCTGTGTGAGCCCCTTCTCCCAATCATTAACCCACAATCAGCAGCATGGGGTGGCCACTTACACAGGTATTGTACTGTCGCAGAGGACTCCTGCATGCTTCACTGCTCTTTGATGTACAGATGATCAATTCTCTCAAGCCAGATTTAAAAGGAATTAATATGGAACCCTTGTATAGCTTATATGTCAAAATATTGGCAGAAAAAGTGGTAAAATTATAACTTTCTTTATGTTCTCCCCAAACCACCCACGGGTTTGGCGAGTTTGCAGGACATCTGGAGAGGAAGCTCGATTTGCAAAGCTCCAAAGATGATTTCACACAATTTTCTAAGGTTGACAATTACAAAGACATAATCAAATAAATGTTACGAGCCCATGTGGGTGAACCCATAAAATTATTTGAATAAGAGAGTGTTTTATTCCATCTCATATAGTGTACACTTTAGGGCACCCTATTATTGGAAAGATGTTATTAAACTAGAAATAGTACAGAAAAGATTTACCAGGATGTTGCCTGGACTTGGGGGCCTGAGTTACAAGGAGAGGTTGTGTAGACTAGGATTTTATTCCCTGGAACGTAGGAGATTGAGGGTTGACCTGACAGGGGTGTATAAGAATCACCAGGGGCACAGACAGGGTGAAAGCACATCGTCTTTTTCCCAGGGAGGGGGAGCTAAAAACAAGACGGCATAGGTTTAAGATCAGAAGTGAGAGGTTTAAAAGGGACATCAGGGGCAGCTTCTTCATGCAAAGGGTGGTGCATATTTGAAATGAGCTGCCAGAAATAGTGGTTGAGGCGGGCACATTAGCAACATTTAAAAGCCATCAAGATAAGTACGTGGATAGGAGAGGTTTAGAGGGCTATGGGCCAAACGTGGGCTGATGGGACTAGCTTGCTGGGTGACACAAGCGGTATGGACAAGTTGAGCCAAAGTGCCTGTTTCCGTGCTGTTTGGCTCTATGACTCGTGGTGGGATGTAACTTAACATTACAGAAGGTGCAGCTAGACTGCAAATGACAGCACTGTTGCTGTTGCTACTGTTGCCAGTTAAGCTCAGTATAAGATGCTGGCATTCTACATGACCCTTAAGAATCCAAGTTCAGCCTTGTGCTGTCATTATCTGATCTTTCTCATACATGCCTTTCAGGACTGTAATCCAGCTTGAGCAGTTTGATTGATTACTTCCTTCTGTGATCAAGTCTGCTGAATTCATGATGGCAGCACAACCCCACACCCTGGCATCAGTTAAATTATTTGGCACAGATTGAACCAAGACCCTGAGGGCTCATTACACATCGAGCAGTGTAGGCACTACCTGAATCAGACCTGTGACTGTCAATCTGTTCATCTTCAAAACCCACAGTGTGATTGCAGCTTTCAAGACTGGACCCCATCCAGTGGGGAAGCAAACAGATGTAGGAATATTATCGAGACCAGATGTATGGAAGCATTAGTCTGGTTCCAAAACGTCCACACCCTCCTGTCCATTTCTAAGACATGAATCCACCAACAGACTGTATAGCAGTGTTGACCTCTCGAGACAAGCTCCGGGGCCATGCGAGGTGGTTTGGTGGTGTTTCAGAAATGACAACTGCTGCAAACAAAGTCAAAGTCGAGTTTATTGTCATATGCACAGTACATGTGTGCACAGGTGCAATGAAAAACTTACTTGCAGCAGCATCACAGGCACAGAGCATCAGATAAGCAGCATTCACAAGGAAAACACAAATTAAACATAAATTATACACAATTCTTACAAGAAAGAATACAATTAGAACAAAAAAGGTCCATTTTAGTGCAAAGTGATCAAAGTGGTCATAGTGTTGCTAAACTGCAGTGATTAGGGTTTTGCCAGTTGGTTCAAGAACCGAATGGTTGAAGGGAAGTAGCTGTTCCTGAACCTGGTGGTGTGGGACTTCAGGCTTCTGTACCTCCTGCCCAATGGGAGCTGTGAGAAGATGGCACGGCCCGGATGGTGGGGATCTTTGATGATGGATGTTGCCTTCTTGAGGCAGCACCTCCTGTAGATACTACTGATGGTGGGGAGGGATGTGCCCGTGATGTACTGGGCAGAGTCCACTACTCTCTGAAGCTTCTTACATTCCTGCACATTCGCATTGCCATACCAGACCGTGATGCAACCGGTCAGGATACTTTCAGCAGTACATCTGTGGAAGTTTGTTAGTGTTTCAGTGACAAGCCGAACCCCCTTCATCTCCTAAGAAAGCAAAGATGCTGGCGTGCTTTCCTTGTGATTGCATCTACGTGCTGGGATAGAAAGTCATCCATTTCTGTTTATTTATCCACAGGATGTGGCATTTCTGGTATGGCCAGGACCTTTTGCTCACGCCTAACCGCCCTGAGCCATGTTAGAGGATAGTTAACAGTCAAACACATCCCGTGGCTCTGACATCACTTAAATGCCAGGTTTCTGTCCATGAAGGACATTGGTGAAATAGGTGAGTTTAAATGGAAATCCACAAGTCTCATGGTGAATGCATGCACTTTACTTTCCAGCCACTGTGCTGGGATATACAATTACCTCCCCAGATCAATAGTCTGTGCTCCAGAATGCTGGTCTGACAACGTAACCACTGTCCATCCATAGCCCTAATGATTATCACTTCTATTTCCTTCGGGGGGTTTAAGGAATACTCTCCATGTCTGCTGTCAAAGTGCGGTTCTTTGCCACCTCGGCAACAGCCGTTCCATAACAAAGTTAGATTTCAACTCCTTGTTTGTACAGCCTGTCTCTGATCTTCCCAGATCACCAGGCTGTGAAATGATTATGCAAAAGCAAAAGTAGAACCACTGATCAAGCAACATCTGTGGAAAGAGGCACAGAGCTAACATTTCAGGTCCGAGGTCCTTCTGTCGGTGATAAGCCTGAAACGTCCCTCTTTCTCCCTCTGCAGATGCTGAGACTTTGCAGCATTCACTAATTGCACTTTTTACACATCCGCAGTTTTTTAGTTTTGGCCACTGGTCTCGTCTTGATGATGTTATAAAGTCCTTAAGCTGCTGTGGAACTGCTGTTGTGTGTTGAGTAAAAACACTTCCGTCACTATCCGCAGCCCTGACAGTACTGCAAATCCCACCGGTTACCATCACCAGGGATCACACCCAAGGCGTGGACAGGAACTTTCTCCTGGGTCTTCGAAACTGGGAACTCTCCTAAGCTGACCTGAGACCCGTCAATATTGTAATATTCTGCAGGATGGAATCCATGTTTTAAAGGAAACCCCTCTTCCCTCTCACCTTATCCTCATCCCTCTTACCCTTGGGTTAAAAACTCAGTCATTGTCTTCACACATCACAGCTCCAAACCTGGTGAGTTTTCAATGTTCACCTTGAGGAGAATCAGGGAAATCTCCCTGACCAATTGCACTTGTCTTCACAGGCACTGTGCAGAGAGTTAGTCTGGTCTATTCTGGCCGTCAGGGGAAGCTAAGGTGGTGGACGGAGCAGACAGGTATATATCTTTACATGAAGAGGCTTAGACTCAGAATCCCCTTCCCAGTGACCTGGGCAGCAGGAAATTCCTGCATTGAAAGAGAAGCACAATGCAGGGTTCAGGTCAGAATTTGTCAGCAGGCGGACAGAACAATGTTCAGAACACACAGCAGACAGTCCGACATTCAACTAAGTTCAGCACCAGTTTGAAAATCTGGGTGACCAGTTACACTCCATGATCACATCTGTTCTCTAATGATTGTAAACTCTCAGAACTGCATTTCCCGAGAACAGCCAACACACCCAGTGACTGTGATGCATCTCACACCAGGGGCTAATCTCTCAGTAGCTGCCTACAACTCCCCAGATTCAGATTTAAACTGTTTCTAAAATTTATGGGACTATTGCTTCACACATCATGAATTTATACATAGCAAGGTAGTGCAACATGATATAATGTAGATCTCTCTTGGCTCAATTCATTTATCATATACAATCTGTAAGTGGCAAATGTGAATATCTCCTGGAGCAATAATTCTCTGTCCACCTGTAAGTGATAATATTCTGAGTCTGTGCATCAAGGAGCCTTTCTCAATGTCATCATACATTTAAAATTTAGACAGAACAACCAGAGAGGTCTTCTGAAATTACTCTTTACTCTTAAACCCTGTTGAAATTCTGCCTAACCTGTTTAAAGCAATTCGAAAATAACTAATTTGCCATAAACTAACAAATTGTTCACAAATCTGCTTTGCAGATAAAATTCATTCCACAAAACTCTCCTGCTCAGGAAGATTTGTCTGTCAATGGTTTCATTTGGTTCTTCCCCCTACACCTTATTTTACTTAGGAAATGTTAGAGAACTGATGTACAATTCATGACTATAGATCAAACAAGCTTTGGATTTTCAGTTATGTACTTTATGGA
Organism: Pristis pectinata; assembly: GCF_009764475.1. Taxonomy (NCBI): domain Eukaryota; kingdom Metazoa; phylum Chordata; class Chondrichthyes; order Rhinopristiformes; family Pristidae; genus Pristis; species Pristis pectinata. The sequence continues at coordinate 25,577,135 of NC_067434.1, forward strand.
AATCCTGATATCAGATGTTAACCAAAGCAGAGCAGAATGTCTAAAAAATAGTTGAAAGGAGTGAAACTTCTGTAAGGACAGTGAATAAGTAAACAGGCAATCTCAAAACGGCAGGGAGTCCCAAGGTAGTGGAGGTAGCCCCCACCCAAACGACATGCTTCATTGTCACTTGAATAAGTTATGCACACCCCTGACAGTACTGTCGCTGATTAAACAGCCTCTGTGCCTCTGGGGTCGTCACTACAGTCTGACAATATCATCTAATTGTGCTTCAGCGACCGGCTGTTGTGAAGGTTATTCATCTGGAGAGATATCTCCACGTTAGAAACCACACATCTCACCCACTCATTGCTAGTAAGACATTGAGAGCACCACAATTTCTCAGGCACTTCCACTCAATGTTAGCTGAGTTATAAAGAGAGGGAATCGTTAAAGTATGGCTTTAAAAACTTGGAAATGTAACAGGACTTAAAATGCCTTAGTACCAAAGCAGTACAATATGTTATTTAAGAACTTTACTGGGAGTTTATTTTGGAACATTAGAGGTTCTTTAAAATGTCAGGCATTAATCTTGGACGTTCCTACATCTGTCGCACATTCTAGTGGCTCGTTCTCTTGCTAAGAACATTGAATGCAGGCTAAAAGGAGAGAAGTACTGTGGAATTATCAGTTGTTTTGAAAAATGTCTTCATTGATTAGTTAAAACCAGATTGGAATCTGTATGAAAACAAGAAAATGTTTTGACAGAGGACAATTTTACAGTTAATAGTTCTCTCTCTGCCTTTGCTTTGATATTATTAAAGCACATTTTTTGATTTACACTCTGGATAGTTCTGAAAAGGTGTACAAATAGCTGCAAGTGTGATTCACACTGAAAGGTTCATGTTAAAAATGTACTGAGTAATAGTTACTTACCACGGGTCATTCCAATGCACGTTATCCCAACCAGAAGGGCTATCATCACACAACAATTCACATTCATGTTGGGTGGTTTGAGAGCCTTGTGCAGCACAGCCACCAGAGTTTGAATGATCCCAGATTCAAATTATTTCCAGCTAGTTGTATCTCTGCATTTGGAAGGAATCCACCCCCATTCCAGCTTTTTATTGGATGAAGGGAATACCCAAGATGGTAGTTTATCAAAAACTGGCAAGGTGATTACATTTTGACTTCTTTCCCAATGATTGGAATAGTTTCAGCTCCCCACACTAAAAGTAAATACACATGAGACAGGCCAGGGTAAGGTGACCAGCTGGTATCTTTAATGCTGCCTGTCCAGAGCAGAGCCATTGCAGAGTAAACATTTGAAATTCAGCCTTCCAGTCAAGTTGGCTTCTAACCTGCATCTGGGTGAGCTCTATAAACGTTTGTGTCCTTACATGATGAGGATGGATTGTCCATGGGTTGGGTTTGCTCACCAGCTGGTAGAATTAGTGTAGAGGACACATCCCAAAACGGGCCGTATTATCTTGCAGCTCTCAAGTACATGGAATGAGGGCACTCTACAAAAGCATGAAATGAACTTTCTCTGCCAGTGCTTTAAAGACTTTTAAAAAGACTAATTTCATGAATGCCCTTTCAATCTATTCACAGAGGAGCAAATGTTTAGGAGTCTGAGTGCAGCAAAGTGACAGATACTGATAACAGGACACAAGTTGTAATCTCCAAATGTCTGCGCTAATGAAGATTAACTGATTGACTCCATTTTATTATTACAACTGCTCATTCCGGTTATTAATCATAACTTTATTTGTTTCTTTGTTTTAGAGTTTTTTTTAACTTTGTCCTTCCACTGGCAGAGGAGATTAGCCTGTCTGATTAAAAGAGGGCCTCTTCTCATTTCATTGACAGGACATTCCAATGGGCAAGCAGATGCAACGAGGGTTTGTGGGATAAAGCCTCCTCCCACTTTACCCAATTTCCTAATGCCAGAGCTGGTCTGAAATCACAGTCTTTATAGACTGGAAGTTTAGGAAATGGGATGTCCCCCCGAGAAAAGCAATCATGCTATTGGCGTGAAGTGTGACCATTACGCTGCACATAACTGCTTAGTTCCAAGGTTCCTGGAGACAAATTTATTCTGCAAACAGCCACTTGTAAACTCCAAGTTTCTAGGACTGAGTTATTTCACTCCAATGGCAATAAGCTGCTTTTGTTTAATTTCCAGAGACAACTTGCATTATTACAAGACCATGGACGTGGTAAAACATCTCACGCTACTTCACAGGAACGTCCTCAAAAAATGTCTGACACGTGGCAGGAGATGTGAAGGGTTGTTATGAAATGGTCAGTGAGACATCACTGGGATGGAAGAGAGGACAGAAGTTCGAAGGAGGTCAGTCTGCTGAGACAAGGGTTCCGATCCATGAAACACCACTTCTAATCGTGGGATGCCATCTGACACTTTCTGCTGGAGCATGAACAATGTTCGTGTGTCAGCCCAGCTCCCCACCCACACAAACACTTCACTCCCCTCAGAAGGACTGAAGTCTAAAGTAGTCGTGACAGGACTTGAACCCACAACCTTTCACCGACAAGCCCAGGACTTTACCGACAATGGGAACTCCCATGCAATGAAAATCTGAACCACAGGCATGGAATGTTGGTTGCTTTTCATGATAATTATCATAGACTGCTGCCATATAGAGTCTTTTTTTATTTCAAAAATGAACTTTATTCAAAATAAAAAATATATACAAAAGAATAAACACAGTGCTAAACATTTTACATTCATGTCAAGAAGACATATCCTCTTCTCGTTACTACCATCGGGGAGGAGGTACAGGAGCCTGTAGACACTCAATGATTCAGGAACAGCTTCTCCCCCTCCACCGTCAGATTTATGAATGGTCCCTGAACCCATAAACACTACCTCATTATTCCTCTTGTTTTGCATTATTTACTTACTTTTGTAATTTATCGTGATTTTATGTCCTTGCACTGTACTGTTGCCGCAGCAAAATTTCACGTCATGTAAGTCAGTGATAACAAATCTGATTCTGATTCAATACATTCAGTGGTATTAACTTTTTTTAAACCATAGCACCATTGCCACTCATGTGGCCCCCTGGGTGACACACCATTTCAATGTTTGAGGGGCTTCCCCACCCAACTCAGCCCCTTCATGTGGTACAGTCTTGTCGAGCACAGTTAAACAATTGGCCATCACCGGCCTGTTATTCAAAACTACTGCTGGCTCAGAGTAAACAGAATACCCTCACAGTGCTAGTGAGTTACTGTGGTTGCTTCAATTGTGAAATGGCTCTCTTAACACACAATGCCTGTTTTATTTAATCTTAAACCCATTTATTAAGTTGCAATCTTCACTGTGTCTTGTACAGCAGCTGCAGGAGGGGGCTGTTTCTGGCTTCCCGTCAGAGTTCATCATGATAACATTACAGAGCTTAATGAGGATTTGGTTTTAATACTTTCATTAGGGTGTCAAACAGGCAAAGTAATCTGCTGCTCTCTCCAACCAGTTCAAAGAGAATCTGTGTTTTATAAATATTCCTGATAAATAATTACTATTTAATCACTGGCAGCCAGGAAGCCTGGTCTTCCCAATGATTTTCTAATGTTTTTTTCAGCAGCTGAACAAACATTGCGATGACCCAAATTATCACTGAGGTAACCATAATAATTCTAATGAAAGTGACACGAATAAGGACATTCATGAAAGTGCGTCCCACAGGGCTCATACCATTGGAAATAATGGGAATTCCTCACAATTCTGCCTATGAAAAGGGTTAATCTTTCTTTTCTGCCTGGATAAGTTGGTCCCTCGAGAGGAATATAAGAACCAATCGATAACAAGCTTGATAGACAATGTGGAATTCAATTCATGTAAGTTTATTAGCTTTTAAGAATTGTGTTTCTAATTCAATATGCTTGAAGGTATTTAGTATTTTGCCCGGCAGTTGTTATGAATTTGTGGGAAGTCTTTTCAGGAAAAAATACTACATGATCATAATTTATGCGACTCATTATTCTGACAAGAAATTGGGGTTCTATTCCTGGTTCCAGTGTGTGGGAGATTGTAAAATGTCTGGGAATAGTCCGTCTATGCTAATAAGATGTTAAGAATAGTTCTTTCTTTGAAAATAGCTTTGTTGTTTGAGAGTGCATTCACTCTTCCAAAAATACATACTCTCTTCCAGTCCTGTGGGGAGTTCTGTATAATTTTGTTATGTAAGCTGAAAGTTTTTTCGATAATACTTAACCCAAAATGTTGTCAATACTGTACTTACGTCTTTTACCAGAGAGTCTGCCAGCCTTCAAATCATTCATGATAATTCCAACATGGACAAAACAAAATGCCTGCTGAGCTAACTGGAGAATGGTACTGCTGTGTAAAACCCAGTTCTTTGACTACACCTCTAAGCTTCCACTTTGGATTACAGGGTCCAGCTGGATTTCTACTTCTCTTTAATAATTTTCTTCCTTCCTCCAGCCTGGTGCGAAATGATTGCCATTTCCACGTTTCCTTACAATATAGAAGGAGGCCATTCAGTCCTTCAAGCCACAGAGTCATACAGCATGGAAACAGGCCATTTGGCCCACCACATCCATGCTGACCAGCAGAGAGCTAACAGTTATCAATTCCACCTTGCACCACTTGGCCTTAGCCTTTTATGCCGAGGCGATTCGAGTGCTCACCTAGACACTGCTTGCACCACTCTCTCTGACAGTGCATTCCAGGTACTCACCACTCTCTGGGTGAAACAGGTCCCTCTCAGATCACCTCTCAGTCTCTTACCTCTTACCCTAAATCCATGTGTTCTAGTTTTATCTACCTCTGATGTGGGGGAAATCTTCCTGCAGTCTACCCTGTCTCGACCCCTCATAATTTTATATACTTCACCATGTTATCTCCTAACCCCCTCCACTCCAAGGAGCACAGACCCAGCCCCTCCAGTCTCTGAAACACTCCATCCCAGGCAACATCCTGGCGACTCTCCTCTGAATCCAACAGAGCAATCCCATTGCCCCGCTATTTTTTATTTTTCTATGATCTATTCTCCCCACATTCCCATCAACTTCCCCGGTTTCTCCCACTTATCTACACTAAGGGCAATTTGCAGCAGCCGATTAACCTGCCAACCCGCACGTCTTTGGGATGTGGGAGGAAACCGGAGGATCCCTGGGGGAAACCCACACGGTCATAGGGAGAAAGTGCAAACTCCACACAGACAGTGCTGGAGGTCAGGATTGAACCCGGGTTATTGGAACTGTGAGGCAGTAGCACTACTCGCTGCAGCACCGTGTCGAACAGTTTCCCAAATCATCTCTTCCTCACGCTTGCTTCAGCCACGTTTGCACTGCCCAGCCTTGTTTCTCAATTGGAAGAAAGTAGAGGAAACTTTCTTTGTGAATATTATTTTGCACTTGTGTTTTACACATAAAGACTGGCATCTTAGAACGTGTGTCACTCAGAGGTAATCAGCTTGTGGCAAAGTGTCAATAATTCTTGTTAAACCAAAGTTACTGCCACCTCTCTGGGTGTTGAGCAGAATTGAGGGCATATCCCCAGATAACCTCTGACACTTCCCCAAGTAACTTTGAGCAACTTCAGGAGGGAATGAAATTTGTGATTATTTCCCACAATTTATGGTGGGAATCTGCACAAAAATCCGGCACAGCTTTAGAGGTGAATTCCTGCGGGATTCAGCCAAAGGTACCAAGTGGTAATTCATTTCAGCTTCCTCCTAGAGTCCCCACCATCCCCAAAGCCAGTCTTCAGACAATTCAACTCAACTCCACATGAATGTCAAGAAACAACTGAAGGAATTGGATGCAGCAAAGGTTGGAGACCAAGCAACATCCCAGCTGTAGTACGGAAGACCTTGGCTCCAAAGTTAGCCATGTCTCCAACCAGCTGTTCTAGTACAGTCACAACACTGGTATCTACCTGACAATGAGGAGAATTTCCCAGGTATGTCCTGCTCACAAAAAGTGAAATCCATTCCTGCCCAATCAATCCACTCTCAGTTACCAAAGTAACAGGTGTCATCAACAGTGCTATCAAGCTTGCTCACCAATACCACGCAAATTGATGCCCGGGGTGGGTATCACCAGGACCACTTGGCTCCAGACCTCAGCACAGCTTTGGTCCAAATGTGGAGCAAAGGGCAAAGGTCCAGAGGTGAAGTGAGGGTGGATGTCCTTGATATCAAGGCAGCATTTGACAGAGGATAGCTTCAAGGAGTCATTGTAAAGACAAAGTCAATGGGCATCAAAGGGAGAGGTCAGAGTCACAGCTCACACAAGGAGGTTGGTTGTGATTGGTTGAGGTCGATCATCCCAGCAGTTACTCTGGACAGCGTCCTTTGTCCAACCATCTTTAGCTGCTTCAGTAATGACTTTTCTCCATCATAAGGGCAGAGGTTTGCCACCGACTGCCTTCCATTCACAGTTCCTCAGTAAATGAAGCAGTCCATGTCTGGAGAGCATTCAGACAAGGGCTGATAAGTGACAGGCAATATTCAGAACATACAGAATTAGGCAAAGACCACCTCAGTGAGAGGGTCTAACAGCTTGTTATTTGTACCACCAGCTTGTCTGTTTCTGTGCTGTAAAATCTATGACTCTATGAACTGACATTCAATGGCCATTCCATCAACAGCTTGGAGCCGTCCTTGTCTAGAAATCCTAACTAGAGCAGTCACATAAATTCAATGGCTGCAGGACAGGTCAGAGACTGGGTATCCAGCAACTAAGTAACCCAACTGCTCTAACCTCAAGGCTTCTACCATCCATAAAACACCAGTCAGGAGTATGTGGAATTCTCCACTCACCTGGATGAATGCAGTCCCAGCAACGCACAAGCTCAATGCCATCCAGGACACAGCAACCTGATTGATTGGCAGCCTGTCCACCACCTTAAGTATGAACTCCCTCCATCACCATTACACACTAGCTGTTGCACAGACTAAAACGAGATGGCCTGTGGCTGCTCATTGAGGCTTCCAATGCATCTCCCAAATGTGTGATTTCTACCCTGTAAAAGGACAAAGTCGGCCACTCTCCGCAGATTCCCCTTTAATGCACATAGCGTCCTAAATGGAAACATACTCTCATTCTTTTGTCAGCACAGGGTCTACATCTGGCAACTCTCTCCCTAAGAGCACGTGGGAACACTGCCACCCAAAGGATGGCAGCAGTTCAAGAACCACCACCTTTTCAATGGCAGTTCAGGATGAGTGATAATTACTGCTCATGTCCACATCATATGGGTGAATAAAGCACTTCATTCTGGGCACCAAAGTTCTGTATAATGGAGGCGTACCTTCCTCCATTGAGTATTCCAGTCCATTGACATAAAAGTCAACACGTTTGTTCTAAATGAGCTTTTTAACAAAACATTGGAGACATTTTGATAAAAATATTTCTTACTTGAAGGTAATGGAGATTCTGCAGCAGATATTCAAAGAAAATTGCAACATTAGAATGACAGAACACTTAAGAGGCTTTTAGACACATAAACAGGAAGGGGGTGGAGGGATATGGATGATGTGCAGGCAGATGTGAAGTATTATGGTCAGTACAGACATGGTGGGCAGAAGGTCCTGTTCCTGTGCTGTACAATTCTATGAGATATGTTATATGATGTATTATGAACATTTGTGGTAACTGCAGGAACCTTATGGAGCAGGTTTCTTGTCCATCTTGGTATAAGTGGATCTTTAGGTGTGGAGCATGGGGGACGAGCAACCATGGAGGTCCGTGATCCATGGATAGAATGTTGGATGGACTCTGTTAGGAATATATGTTCATGTCCATTTGATTATTGTGAATTAGTCTTGCCTGGGAAAGACCAATAGAACCTGGGGCAGAAATAGGAGAGTCTGCACTTCCAAAATGAAATGCCTCACACTAATCGATGACAGTCAACTGGATGAAATAACCATGACAGGCAAACATTGTCAGAGAATGAATAAAGTCATGTAACAACAGAAGGGTAAGGTTGGAGGATTTATGGTTAACATGTGTGGAACACCAGCATGTCTGCAACTAATGGTACACTAGACCTGAGTGGCTTGTGTTGAGCACCAGTGATTGGGAATTTATACAGTCTGATTGGCAGACAATTTATAATTAATATAATCACACACAGATGGCTGTTCCATTCATTGAATCAGCTTTAAGAAGGATTTGATTTAGTCATAGTAAGTCATATGTGGATGAAAGAATCAACGTATAATAGTAGTTTAGATTCCCATGTTCTTCTGGACAATTAAAAGTCAGTTTCTTGTGGTAAGGTAAATATAATGTTTATACAACAAATTTTATCTCATTATTGCATTTTCTCATATCGAATATCCTTGTGACAGAGGGGATATATTATCTGGCTATGATTGTTTGGCACTGTTGGGCTTGTGGAATACCACATCCTTTGTTTCCTAGACTGTGGAATCAAGCAAACAAATAATCTCATCAAAAGGCACAAAGCAAAGAGCACCCTGTACCCTTGAGCAATATCAGGTAACCGGGACATGAGTCGAGGCCCCTTATTGGTCTGGAACATTATTCTTCTATATAACCTAACCACATATATTTACTCAAATCTCTTGAGCTAAGTTATGGCTTTGTATCTTTTTTGTGAGATTTTACTCTTTGGCATTTTCAAATACAACAGTTGCAATGTTTCCATGGAAGTGCAATGGAACATGGGATTTGTAGTTTGAAGAAAGCTGGGGTTGGGGAAAGAGCCGGTGCGTGGGCCCGACACAGGCCTCGTTATCTGTGTGGCCTCCACCAGTGATTCTAAACGGGAGGGAAAGAAGGAGAAAGGAAGCAGAAACATAGAAGGTGAAGCAGATTTACGGTATATGTTTTGAACTATCAAATACCTACAACAAGTTAGTCAACTAATGTAAAGACATAGAAAGCAAGGAAAGGGTGTTGTAGAATCGCACAGAACAGAAATGGGCCCTTTGAGCCACCTCATCCATGCCAACCGTGATGGATATCTACACTAATCCCATTTGCTCACAATGCACCCATATCCCTCGATGCCTTTCCTATCCAACTACCTCCCCAAAAGCATTTTATACGTGTAACTGTATCTGCCTCCACCACCTCCTCTGGCAGCTCGTTCCAGATAACCATCATCCTCTGTGTGGAAAAACTTACCCTTCAGATCTCCTTCTTTAATTTCTCCCCTTTCACCTTAAACATTTGCCCTCTAGTCTAGACTCCCCTACCCTGAGAAAAAGACCTATCTGTGCCCCTCCTAATTTTGTAAATGTCTATAAGGTCCTCCCTCAGACTCCTGGGTTCCAGTGAGAACAAACCCAGCCTTTCCAATCTCTCCTTATAACTCCAGCCTTCCATTCCAGGCAACGTCCTGGGGAATCACTTCTGCACTCTCTCTGTAGCTACCACGTCCTTCCTGCAGTGCCGCGTCCAGAACTGTACACACTTCTTTTGGTGCGTTCTAACCAGTGCTTCGTACAGCTGCAGCGTGACGTCCCAATTCATTGCCTCAGCCGGTGAAGGCAAACATATCAAATGCTGCCTGCACTACCTTATCCACCCACGTCTCCATTTTCAGGGAGCTGTGAACTTGAACCACAAGGTCCTAGAGTCAAAGAGTCAGAGGATCATACAGCATGGAAGCAGGCCCTTCAGCCCAACTCGTCCATGCCGACCAAGATGCTCACTTAAGCTAGTCCCATTTGCCTGCATTTGGCCCAATTCCCTTTAAGCTTTTCCTATCCATGGACCTGTCCAAGTGTCTTTTAAATGCTGTTATTGTACCTGCCTCAACCACTTCCTCTGGCAGCTTGTTCCATATATCCAACACCATTGTGTGGAAAAAGTTGCCCCTCAGGTTCCTATTAAATCTTTCTCCTCTCACTGTAAACATGTGCCCTCTAGTTCTTGAGTCTCCAACCCTTGGAAAAAGAGTGTGCGCATTGACCCTATCTATGTCCCTCTCGGCCCATGAAGCCTCTGCGGTTTTCAGATAATCTCTTCAATCCCATTCCGTCGCTTCTATCCCTATCTCTCACATGCCGATTAATTCCCTACTGATTCTCCTACCACTCACCTACACACCAGAGGTAATTTACAAGAGCCATTTGACCCACCAGTCCATCCCTTGGGACACAGGAGGAAGCCGGAGCACTCAGGTGCTTACAGGGAGAATGTGCCAACTCCACACAGACAGCACCAGAGGTCAGGGTTGAACCTGGATCACTGGAGGTGTGCGGCAGTGACACTACTAACGGAACCACTGTGCTGCCCTTACTACAACTGCAGGCCATCCCATAATACACATTGTCAGGCCAGATGTGTTGACAATAGCCATCTGATGTCAGGAGAATGAGGAGACAGAGCTCAGGCCAAGCCTCAGTCTTCCCCATTGCAAACAGGTGGAAGAAGAAATTCCAAACTTGCGCAGAGATTTCAAAAGACAGAGAACGACTGGATTTGCTGTCTGTTTTATTTGATGCATTTCTGGAAATCTCCCATAAAAATAACACCATTGCAGCTGCAGCACTGAAGAATTCATTGCTGGAGTCCAAAACTAACATCCCTCACCCACTGCTGACTCTTCAAAGGTGTGATGGCCTCTACCTCAATGATTTGCTTTCCTGAAGTATTATCCCATCTCTGCCAGCAGACATCCCTCCCAAGCCCCCTCTTTACTCTTAGTCTGCACTATGGACTTTCTGCTTCCTTGAGAGAATTTGATGAGGTCTGTTTAACTTATCTTCTATTTCATTACATGTGGAAGGGACGTTGAACCTGAGGTCAAGAAGGCAGTTTTATCAGTTCAGAGTACCTCCAGCTCGATGAAGAGTTTCCCCAACACATTAATATCCTGTTGTAACCTTTCCTCTGACCTTTCTTGGTGGACTTTGAAGCTACTGACAATTAAATCCAAACCTTCAGAGATTTACTGGGTGTGGTATTGCAATTGGGAACAATTAAGCTTTTTGCAATAATATTTAATTACCATTCCAACTATTATCCAAAATCAATTGAGTCAATAATTTCATTATAAACATGAGACATAATCGACCCTCTGACAATGTTTTCACATTGTCTACCTTTATGCTGTAACTCTATCTGCCATTTTATTTTACATTTGGGAGCATTTATTCTCCAATTATAGTCTGACCTCTCGTCTTGTAATTTTAGTTGTAAGCATGAATTTTGTTTTTGTTTCAGGGAAATGGGTACAGATCTGGGTCAAGATGGACACCAAAGGACGTACCTCTTGGATTGTCCATAGGGAGGAGAGGGGGATGTTTGGAAGCTTGGGTTTCCAACTTTTGGCTGCTCACTCACTCTCTAGAACCTCTCAGTGGCTCCCAAAACATAGTCGAGAGTATAAGTCACCATGTGAGAAAAAGCAGGTGAAAATCCCATAGTTAGAACTTAACACTGGCAAACTAGTGGATTAAAGTGAAAATTCCTTTACCTAACCTCGTGCAGAAGATCTAGATGACAACCACTGATTACAAGGAAAGTCTGATCACGTCAAGTGATTGGGAGGGGGTGTACAAAGCCCTGCATTGTAGGGCCTTTCCCCTTGAAATTATGTTCTACCTAACATTTCCAATGGAACATGCAAATAATTTGTCAAGAGAAAGATCCTCACCTTCTAAGCAGAACATGATGTTTCCTTTGATCACTTTCATTAAATATTGAAATCAAAATTCAAAATGCTAGAAATACTCAGCAGGTTATGCAGAATCTGTGGAGAGAGAGACATAGTTAATGGTTCAGGTTGGTGACCTTTCACCATTGCCCATTGATGCAGCAGAAGTGGAGATACCAGTGCGCACCAGCTCATCAAATTCCATCACATCCATTGCAAGATCAGCTGTCAAAACATTTCAAAAGCACTCAGTGCTTTCCAGTGCCATGAAAGATGCTTGATAAATGAAAACCTTCCTTTTGTTTTCCCTATAAGTTATTAAAAATTGTATTAACTAAATCCTCCCTTGTCTTCATAGAACAATAAGTAGGTCTGTTCAGACCTTTCCTGGCCCATTCTATGGTCCTTTTGGTCTTTCATGGTGCCTCCTGTGCTGAAGTTGACATCCAGCTCCCAGAAGAAACAGACACAAGAGACTCCCAGACTGAGCATGTGGCCACTGGCCTGGTTCAGCTCTCACCCACACAGGTGTTCTCTGTTTGCACCCCATTTTATAAGTATGAGCTCTCCCTTCCTTTCTCTCCTCCCCAGTCTTCATTCATGCTGCCTGTACTTAAAAATCCTTTCCATTCATGCAAATTTCTTTCAGACCATTCTGCGCAAAACGGGACATCACCGCGGAAGTTCTACTTCACGAGGAACCTGGCCTTTACCTGACTGATAACCTCACTTCCCAGTGGAGCTGCCACATTCTCGAACCCTTAACTCTACCTCTCCCGTTATTGTCACTTTAGCATTTCTTTTTCCACTGCCTCCGTTTACACTACTGTACTTTGCACCATTCCCTTGTTTTTGCACTTATTTACAACCATGTACACTGTTTACTCTGTGAGCCTCACACGAGCAAGGAATTTCACAGTATCCTGGTGACACTGAACTGATGTGAATCTGGTCCACTTTCCATATATCCTGTAGAAATACTGCCACGTAAACATAACCTCAGACTGGGTTTACTTACAAGCAGCTTCTTGTCCAGGGTTATTTCTTCTGATGTCTTCTGATGTGATTCCATGTTCCAAGCACCTTTATAACTAGTTGCAAAATATTGGAGGCAGGAAGGCTGGCTGATTGGCAAATGAGATCAATGAACTGAGTATCATGGAGTCAGTTCATTTCACTTTGTACTTAGAATGCAGAGCATTACAGGAGAGGATATGTTGGGTATCCAATCATGTCAGGAAGGTGATGGTACAATGGTAGTGAGAGGTCATATGAGAAAACTTCCAGGAATATGTCTGACCTGAGTTTGTAACCTGGGTGACGTGAGTCATGTTAGGGTGAGTGGAGGAGGTCAAGTGCTCCTGTGGCTGGATTTCAGGATAAGGTGAGTGAAGGTGGAGCACTATCTCCTTCCTTCTGTATTCCGTGCCCCAACTAAGGAAGGCCAGTATCCCATATGCCTCCCTGGCTACATTATCAACCTGTGTTGCCACCTTCAAGGATCTCCGGTATGTACTCCAGGGTCCTATGTTTCTATGGTCCTATTTCCCTAAGACCCGACCATTTATGGTGTACATCCTCACCTCATTAGGGCTCCCAAAATACCTCACCTCACATTTGTCTGGATTAAACTCCATCTGCCATTTCTCAGCCTACTTCAGCAGCACATTGATATCTCTCTGCAGCTTGACGACCTCCCACACTCTCAACAGTTCCACCAATCTTTGTGTCATCCGCAAACTTACTGACCTTGTCGACATTTCGGGTCGAGATCCTTCATCTAGTGAGGACATCCACATCCATGTCTATTCCAAACAGCAAGGTTCCCAGCATCGATCCCTGTGGGACACCACTTGTCACAGACATCCAATCACAAAAACAGTCCTCTACCATCACCCTCTGTCTCCTATTGCCAAGCCAGTTTTGGATCCAGTCTGTCAACTTGTCCTGGATCCAATGGGCCATAAATTTTTGGACCAGTCCCCATATGGGACCTTTTCAAAGGCTTTACTGAAGTCCAGGTAAATCACATCTACTGCCCTGCTCTCATTGAAACATTTTTTTGCCTCTTCAAAGAATTAACTCAAACTGGTTAGACAGGATCAGCCCTTGACAACGCTACATTGGCTAGAAAGAGAATATACACCAGTGTGCTGTGAGATTCCTTTCTTGCATGAAGCTCACAGTGTAAACAGTGTACATGGTAATAATAAACACCACACTAAATACAGCGATGAATGGGAAACAGCAGAATGGTGCACAGCAAAGTGGTGCAGTCTGAGGTCGTGCAGACAGAAATACTAAAGTAACAATAACGGAAGGGGTAGAATTAAGGGTTCGAGAAGGTGGCAGCACCACCAGGAAGGGGGTGCGAGAGAGGTGATGGTTCAGGTGTCCGACAGCAGTGGGAAAGAAGCTGTTCTTGAGTCTGGATGTCTGGGCTTTCAAGCTCCTGTATATTCTCCCAGAAGGTAGAAGAGAGAGAAGGGAATGGCCAGGGTGGCAGGCATCCTTGACAATACCGATGGCACTGACAGCCTTCCTGATACAACGCACCGTGAAGGTGGACTGGATGGCAGGAAGTGATGAGTCTGTGACTGGCCGTATCTGATCAGTTCCTGCCTTTCCAAGTGATCATTAATCCTCTCCCTCAAAGATTTTTTAATAAATAGCCCATTGAATCTTCTCTTCATTGGGAATGGTATGGTTGGGCCAATGTGAATTGTGGGAACCAGGGTGGAAAAACTTTAAGTGGAAAATGGGTTGTTAAAACAGACTTAGTGCTGAGTATATGGGAATTGGAAAGAAGGACTTAAATAAAACAAATAAATCGATCCCCTGGTAGTACATCTCCTTTAAAGGAGCACATCAAATTCTTAAAGATCACGTTTAGTCCAATCCCAGCTGAGTTCATCACTGCTCTGGCAGAGATCATGACCCCATGATTTACATCCAAAAGTATTTTTAATTATATTTTGCCCAAAAGACCTTTTCTTTATGTCTAACATTTCTGAGCTGAAGCTTTTGTGGTGGAGACTAATTATAGGAGAGGACCTGACCCCATCAATAACAGATCCTCTGTGCTGAGTTACTTCTCGTTTGACTTAAACAACAGGTTTTATTTTTCCGTCAAATTTCTTAAGTAAAAAGCCTTATCCACTCATCTGTATCCAAGAACATTATAAAGCAAGTCAACTTCAGGATTCCCCAATTATGTACAGCAAGCTCCAAAAATGCAATGAGATAAACAACAGATAACCCGTTTTAAGGATCTTCAGTTTCGGGATTTAGTTGGCAAGGCTACTTCAAGAATTTGCAGACTCCTTCACTGAAATCCTTTCTATTCACATTGGAGGGGAGAACAGAAGCTTGGTTAACAATGCATCTGTGAGGTGTCTCTTCTGACAATGCAACACTCCCTCTGCAGTGACAATGCAGCACACTCTCTCTGTGGGAAAAATGCAGCACTCCCTCTGCAATGACAGTGCAGCACTCTCTCTGTGGGAACAATGCAGCACTCTCTCTGTGGGAACAATGCAGCACTCCCTCTGCAATGACAGTGCAGCACTCTCTCTGTGGGAACAACGCAGCACTCTCTCTGTGGGAACAACGCAGCACTCTCTCTGTGGGAACAACGCAGTACTCTCTCTGCAGTGACAATGCAGCACTCTCTCTGTGGGAACAACGCAGCACTCTCTCTGTGGGAACAACGCAGCACTCTCTCTGTGGGAACAATGCACCACTCCCTCTGCAATGACAGTGCAGCACTCTATCTCAAGGAACAACGCAGCACTCCCTCTGTGGGAACAACGCAGCACTCTTTCTGTGGGAACAACGCAGCACTCCCTCTGTGGGAACAACGCAGCACTCTCTCTGCAGTGACAATGCAGCACTCTCTCTGTGGGAACAACGCAGCACTCTCTCTGCAATGACAGTGCAGCACTCTCTCTGTGGGAACAACGCAGCACTCCGTCGGCAGTGACGATACAACATTCCTGCAGCATTGACAAGGCAGCAGACCCACAGCACAGACAGTGCCTCACATCCTCAGCACAATATGCAATACCTCTTCAACACTGACGTTGCAGCAGGTGTGGGCAGCGATGAAGTGACCTGTTCCCTGCTGCCCACAGGTGACCAGCCACCTCGGTGGTGTTTCTGTCCCCTCAATGTCTTCAGGGACTTCTGGCACCCAGCAGTCATGATGTCGCCAGGCCCACTGAGTCACCAGGCACAGTACAAATTTCTCACAAAAAACTGAAGAAAAATACACAAATTCTTCACTTTATTTTTCAATATTTCACAAGCCAGCGAGGTTGAAACATACACATCAGATTGAGCCAGAAGCTGAAATAACATTAACTTATAAAAATAAAGAAAAGAAAACTAACCATATTCTGTGACAGTTTTCCAACGAGGTTACAATGCACACACACACCACCATTCTGGGCCACCAGGTTCACTGAGTCATGATAACTCCTTAATATTCCAGTCAAAACTCACATCGGTCCCGTGTTCAAAGTAGAATATTACCAGGGTACTTTGCCGTGAGACTAGTTCGCAAGTACAATAAATCCTCATTAATTCCGCTGGATCTGCTGGACGAGACTGTGGAACACACAGCCTCTGCCACACCCTCACAGCTCCCCCATGGAGCAGATACGTGCGGACCACCGGCCAACAAATAAGGCTGGAGGAGCTCAGCGGGTCGGGCAGCATCTGTGGAGGGAAGCGGACAGTCCACGTTCCAGGTCAAGACCCTTCATCTGGTGATGACATCACCCCTCATGTTGGTAATCCTGGTCACTGTTAGTCTCAGAGAATGAAGACACTAAAGGCTGATGGATTCCCGTCGGTACCTCTTCAAGATGAAAGGCGGTAATGTCCGTGCCTGTCCGGTAAAGGGACCTGTCAGTCAAGCAGCCCCATGACCTGACCCTCATCACATGATGTTGCTGCCCAACCCCTGGGCAGTCTACAACCCAACAGCATGAACACTGAATTCTCCAGCTTCCAGTGAACTGCTCCCCCTCCCTCCATTTTCTCTCTCCCCTTGATCTACCCACTCACCCCTGCCCCCATCACCCTGCCTCTGATCCTCTGCCATCACCCACCCACTGGGACCCATCTCCCATCGTTTGCATCTGCCCTCCCCACCTACCTCCCTCTGTTCCAGGCTCCACTTTTCTCTCCTATCAGATCCCACCATCTGCAGCCCTGTGTCACCTCCACCTCTCACCTCCCAGCCTCCGGCACTACTCCCGCTCTCCCCTCCTTCATCTGCCTGTCAGCCCTCCTCACCTGGATCCACCAATCACCTGCTAGCTCTTGCTCCACCCCTTCCCCTCACATTTTTATACTGGTATCTCCCCTCCATCTTTCAGTCCAGATGAAGGATCTTGACCCAAAATATCGACTGTCAATTCCCTCCACAGATGCTGCCTGACCCGCTGAGTTCTTCCAGCGTTTTGTGTGTTGCTCCAGATTCCAGTGCCTGCACCTGGGACAGGATGATTGGTTTGTTTCCTGGAGGGGAAGGAATGCCTTCCCCTTACCCAACTCCACAGAACACCCCAGAGCAAGGGACTGAGAACAGTGAATGGTCCACTGACCCTCACTGCTGGATGGGGTTCCTGGAGGACCGTCACCCCCAGTACAGCTCTCACAGGTCAGTGTAAAGTATCTCGCACTGCTACTTTGGAGGAGTGTAAAGTTGCCCCATCCCAGCACTCTGAGGAACGTGACCCAAAGCACACACATTAAACGACAATCAATAAAGCTGGAAATCTGAAATAGAAATAGAAAATTCTTGAAACACTCAGGAGCTGTGGAGAGAGAAACAGAGCTGACGTTCCATATCAGAGAGCACTGTGTACGGTTTGGGTTGCCCTGTTATAGGAAGGACATCATTAAATTGGAAAGAGTGCAGAGAAGATTTACAAGCTTGTTGCCAAGCCTCGAGGGACTGAGTTACAGGGAGAGGTTGGGCAGGCTGGGTCTTTATTCCTTGGAGTGTAGAAGAATGAAGGTTGACCTTACAGAGGTGTATAAAATCATGAGGGCCATAGACAGGGTGAATGCACACAGTCTTTTTCCCAGGGAAGAGGAATTAAAAACTAGAGGGCACAGGTTTAAGGTGAGAGGGGAGAGATTTAACGGGAGCTGAGGGGCAACTTCTTCACACAGAGGGTGGTGGGTATATGGAACGAGCTGCCAGAGGAAGTGGTTGAGGTAGGTACAATAACAACATTGAAGAGACACTTGGATAAGTACATGGGTAGGAGGAGTTTAGGGGGATTTGGGCCAAACGTGGGCAAGTGGGACTGGCTGGTGGTCACCGTGAATGAATCGGACCAAGGGACCTGTTTCTGTGCTGTGTGACTCCATGACTCTCCCTCCTCATCCAGACAATCCACAGTGCTGTTTGTGGGAGTTTGTTGTTTGCAGTTACTCTCCTCTGTTTTCTTTTATACGAGATTGGTCACGCTTCAGAAGTATTTAATTAGCTGTGAAGCTCTCTGAACTGGTGAGAGAGGTGCTATATAAAGGCAAATCTTCCTTTCCATTGGGGATGTAGTTCACTCTGAATCCAGCCATGAAGTTTGACGTCCTGCCCCTCCCCCCTTACCCCCATGAACAGAAACCACTGGATAAACATACCCATCAGTTCATTTGGTTCAGAGGTAAACTTCGTCTGAACAGCACAGTTCTGGAGCAGCAGTCTGAAATGGATCCCACCAGCTGAATACACAGATGGAGGAAAGGAGCCCGTACAAAGGGATGCAATCATCTGCCAGTGTTGCGTGAAGACCCAGCCAACTCCAGGATTACACGAGCAATAAACCAATTGCAGAGGACATCACTGACACCTCCTCCACACCCACTGACAGCCAGTCACCCACAGCCCACAAACACGTCACACCCTGCAATGATGGCACACAGACAATTTACCCATTTGCTTTCCCTGCTCTGTTCCTCCTGAGGGTTGAGGAGACAGACTGATTGTGCCAGCATTCACAGGGAGCCCCCGAGACCCTGTTATCTGCTCCAACCCGTGCCCTCGTACAACCAGCAAGTTGCTTCATAAATCAGTTTCAAAATGAAGGATGAAGGGAAGCATTGCCAGCATCCCATGGGATTCCTGGCCCCATCAATATGTGGGCCAGTGTGGTAATGAGTACACTCTGGCCTCAGTCTGTGGCGAGCAGTTATCAGGGGCTGCCACGAATCAGGAGTGTGGTGGATCTCTTCCCCGGCGGAGCTCCAGTGATGAACACTTCCTCCTTCTCCTCTCACCCTCTGGACCACAGGGATGGCCATATTGTCTGCAGGACAAGAACATGCTTTTGGGGTGAAGGAGCAAACAATTCTGCACCTTGGGTTGGAGGGAAAGCTGAATCTGCTGAACTGGAACAGGAGCTGTCGTAACCCCAGCACATCCACACTTGGACCGCAAGTGTGGCTTCGGCACACACTCACCATAAACCCTGGAAAACTAAGCTTCATGTGACCGAAATGTCCTGTTCTCTTGGGAACACCTAAGTTATTTTAGATTATTTTAATCTCTGCGATGAAAGAGAGACATCTGATGAGGACATTACATTGGCTTTTCTGAGAAACCTCATGAAACAAAATGAAGCCACCTTCAAGACATCTTCAAAAGGCGGCACTTGAAGAAGCTGGCATCCATCATGAAGGACCCTCACCACCTGGGACATGTCCTCTTCTCATTACCACTATCGGGGAGGAGGTACAGGAGCCTGAAGACCCACACTCAATGATTCAGGAACAGCTTCTTCCCCTCCGCCATCAGGTTTCTGAACGGTCCACGAACCCATGAACTCTATCTCGTTATTCCTCTTCTTTGCACCATTTATTTACTTCTGTAATTTATAGTAATTTTATGTCTTTGCACTGTACTGCCGCCGCAAAACAACAGATTTAACATTATCTAAATCAGTGACAATAAATCTGATTGTGGTTCTGACCATGGAAAGTAGGTCTGTGGGTGGAGAGAGCTGCAGGACTCTCCCAGCAGGTGGTGCTTTGCTTTGGTCTGTACATTGAACCTATCCCAAGACTGGTTATATATGTGATTCAGGCACAAGCTGCATTAGTAACTGATTCATCAAACATTCCTCTTACATTCCCAGTTTCTTGAAACAGATTCCTGAGCAGTGGTATGAAAGGATTACATGTTGGGAAACAGCAGCAACCTCATGGTATGCAGCGTCACTGCTGAAGTGCTTCAAGATGCTGAGGGAGCTGGGAACTGAAACACCATTGCGTGGAACAGAATTCTGGAATTGGTTGGCACTGAGTTCTTCCAATCCAATCCGTGCCAGTACAGTTATGCTGGAAAACTAATTCCCCCGCTCTTTCCCTGGAACTCTGCAAATTATTTTACTTCAAGTCCCAGTCCGATTCACTTTTCAAAGCCGTGGCTGCCTCAGAACCGCACTGAGAGTGCAGCGTCCCTCAGAACCGCACTGAGAGTGCAGCGTCCCTCAGAACCGCACTGAGAGTGCAGCGCTGCCTCAGAACCGCACTGAGAGTGCAGCGTCCCTCAGAACCGCACTGAGAGCGCAACTTCCCTCAGAACCGCACTGAGAGCGCAGCGTCCCTCAGAACCGCACTGAGAGCGCAGCGTCCCTCAGAACCGCACTGAGAGCACAGCGTCCCTCAGAACCGCACTGAGAGTGCAGCGCTTCCTCAGAACTGCACTGACAGTGCAACATCCCTCAGAACCGCACTGAGAGTGCAGCGTCCCTCAGAACCGCACTGAGAGTGCACGCTGCCTCAGAACCGCACTGACAGTGCAACGCCCCTCAAAACCGCACTGACAGTGCAACATCCCTCAGAACCGCACTGACAGTGCAACGTCCCTCAGAACTGCACTGACAGTGTAACATCCCTCAGAACCGCACTGAGAGTGCAGCGCTGCCTCAGAACCACACTGAGAGCACAGCGTCCCTCAGAACCGCACTGAGAGTGCAGCGCTGCCTCAGAACCACACTGACAGCGCAGCGTCCCTCAGAACCACACTGACAGCGCAGCGTCCCTCAGAACCACACTGAGAGTGCAGCATCCCTCAGAACTGCACTGAGAGTGCAGCGCTGCCTCAGAACCACACTGACAGCGCAGCATCCCTCAGAACCACACTGAGAGCGCAGCATCCCTCAGAACCACACTGAGAGCGCAGCATCCCTCAGAACCGCACTGAGAGTGCAGCGCTGCCTCAGTACCACACTGACAGAGCAGCATCCCTCAGAACCACACTGACAGCGCAGCGTCCCTCAGAACCACACTGACAGCGCAGCATCCCTCAGAACCACACTGACAGCGCAGCGTCCCTCAGAACTGCACTGAGAGTGCAGCATCCCTCAGAACCACACTTAAGAACAGCTTCTTCCCCACTGCTGTCAGACTTCTGAACCATCAACCTCCTTCACATCCCCTGTTTTTGGACTCTTAACTCTCCCTCTCTGTTATTCTGTTATTGTCACTTCAGTATTTTATCTTGCACCACTTCAGACTGCACTGCAGCCTTTGCCCCACTCTGCCTCACTGTGCTCATTGCTCTTATTATTTCCATGAACACTTCACTCTGTGAGCTTCATGCGAACAAGGACTTTCATTGCTGGTGTCTGTGACAATGTACTGATCTGATATAAGTTAATGTGTCAATTGAGGTTCTGCCCCACGCCCAGTGTGGGACCAAAACTGATGACACTCGGGTTAATTGGTTTTGTGTACTTGCCCCCTGTCCTACCCGTTGATATGGACCAAGACTTCATCCAGATCCCACCTTCGGCTACTAACATCTTTCCCCGGCAGAGAGGCCTTCCTGGGGGTCTCGATGTCCTGCCCCACGGTTCATTCAAGGGACGTAGACGTCGCTGGCAACACTAGCATTTATTGCCCATCCCTCATTGCTCTTGAGATGCAGTGGTTAGCGAACAGCTCACCAACTCGCTAATCGGAAGTTAATTTTGACTGTGGTGGAGGAAGTGTTTTGTCGAAAAGCATTTACTGTAAGTGAAAGTAGGGAGCTGGAAGTGAAAGTCCATCACTTCTCAAACGGAATGTGAAAGTGTCCTGCTGTGTGCAGAGCACCACAGCTGCTGATTCAGATTCAGTGTGAATGCTGCTGGCTGTGAAACACAGCTCTTTAATTTGGCTGCTAACTGTTCGCCTTACTTTCAGCCTTAATTAACCCAGCTCTTACATATAACCATCTGGCTCCAGTTGGAGCAGAGAGTGGCCTCCAGTCACTGCTTGGCCTGTGATGAGCTCTGGGATTGGACTCTGTTTATGACTAACTCTGTAAAGGAGAAAGTGAAACGGATGATAAACACTGAAAATACTTGAGCAAACTGCTAGGTAACCAGGGCTTGGATAGTACAAGCACCAAAAGGAAGATGAGCCAACTTATTTTTTTAATATATTGGAACTTCAACAGAGTAAAAGATCATAAGGGGATCCTTGTCATCTGGAAACATACCAGGACAATAAAATAAAAGCTGGATCAATAATGTAGATTTCGATGGAGACACAAGAGATTGCAGATGCTGGAATCTACAGCAACAAACAAAATGCTGGAGGAACTCAGCGGGTCCGGCAGCACCTGTGGGGGAAAATGAACAGTTGATATTTCAGGTCAAGACCTTTCATCTGGACCCATCATCCAGTCTAGATGATGGGTCTCAACCCGAAATGTTAACTGTCCCTTCACAGAAGCTGCCTGACCCACTGAGTTCCTCCAGCAGTTTCTTTGAAGGTAGAGCTCACACAGTATCCTAAAGGAGGAGAGGGAGGTGAAGGGTTTAGGGATATAACCACTGAGCTCAGGCCATGGCATCTGAAGGCAGAGTCACCTACAGTGGAATGATGCAGATCAGAGGCCAGAGTGGGGGAACACCAAGCTCCTGGGGTTGTAGAGCAGCAGGTCAGGGAGACAGAGGTAGGAGGCTGGGGAGAAATTTGAAAACTAGGATGAAGATTATAAAATTGTGACATTGCCAACCAGAAGACTGGTGAGTGGGTATCAGCTCAGACACAGGCAGCAGATCTTTGATAAACACAACTTCATGTGAACAAAAGAACACAAGAACTTAATAACAGAAGCTGCAGACCACTTAGCTCCAGGTGCCAGCTCTTCCACAGATGATCCGTTACATCAGCATCACTTTCCTGCACTAACCCCATTTCCCTTGAGTCTCATTGTATCTAAACATCTCTCCACCCCGCCTCGAATGCACTCAGTGACTGAGCCTCCACAGCTTTCTTGGGGAGAAAATTCTGAAGGTTCACCATCCCCATGTGACAAACTTCGTCTTTCCCCGATTCACAAGGAAATATGAAATGAAAAAATAAATATGAGAAATGTAATCCATGTTGGCTGCCCAATCCTGTTCTTATTTTCCAAGTGTCCTGTTACAGTTTCCTTTATCACTGATTCCCAGTGTTTTCCCTACCACTGATGTCGGGCTAACTGGGATATCATTCCTTGCTTACTATCCCCTCCTTCCTTAAACAGAGGGATTACATTTGTTACATTTGAAACCATTCTGCACCCTCTGGGGTTTAGACAGCCGACCATCAGAGCATCCACTGCCTTCACAGCCACTCACAGAACAGAACAGCGCAAGAGGCCCTTCAGCCCACCATGTCTGTGCTGACCACGATACTAATTTAACTGCAGATCTGTATCCCTCCATTGCCTGCCTATTCATGTGCCTGTCCAAATACTTTTTAAACATTGCTGCCGTATCTGCCTCCACCACCTCCCCAGGCGGCCTGTTCCAGGCACCCACTACCCTCTGTGTAAAAAAGAAAACTTGCCCAGCACATCCACTTTAAAGTCCCCCCCCCCTCACCTCAGACTATCCCCTCTAGCACTCTATCTATGCCTCTCATAATTTAATACACATCAGTCCTGAGGATTTATCACATTTTCTCCTAGCTAGTACACCCACCATACACATAGCCAAGCCTTTATATTCCATTGCTTCCTTTTTTCCTTAATAGTTTGTCTTTTTTGGACTACAGACCATGGTGGTTAAGTTGGAGGACTAATATCTAGAGGCTGTTCTATGTAAGATTCTGAGCGGTGAGTTCGCATTGCACATGGCAAGTTGAGAATTTTAAATTATTAATTAAATGAATTCTGGAATGAAAGGCTAGTCTTGGTAAGAGTGACCAAGAAGCCACTGGGTGGTTGTAAAAGGCAGCTTGGAATGAAAGCAGAGGAGAGCTTTCTTCACCTGGTCCAGCCAAATCCGACTCGAGACTCAACTCCTTCGAGAATCATACGGCACAGAAACAGGCCCTTCAGCCCAACTCATCCATGTCGTCCAGGTGCCTTCCTGAGCTGGTCCCATTTGCCTGCATTTGACCCTATCCCTCCAAACGTGTCCTTCCATAAACCTGTCCAATGAACCAGCTAACTTAGTTCAAGAACAATTATTGATGGACCACTCATGCTGATCTTCCCAGAACCACCCTCATCATCACTGGAAGGAATGAAAATGGTATAATTTTAGAGTCTATTTATTTCTTTGATCCTCACTGTTATCTCCTCTTCAAACCGTTTCTTTGTTTCTCTCTTGAGCCATTTACTAGTTTTATTGCCTTTTGGTTTGTCGCTTTGTCTTTTCTCGATTTTCAATTAATTTGCCAACTAAGTGGACAACTAACACACAGCAAACAATGAGTTGGGAAGATTGCCACCAGGATTCAGGAATGCCGCTGCTGTCTTGCTGGGGAAGGCTGTGGATTAACAGGAAAAGGAAGAACATAATAAAATGTGAGGAAGTGAACAACAGCCAGATTACATGGAAAACAAATGAGTAACAGGCTGCTCCAGACCCACGGAGGACCTGTGTGGGAGTGTGGATCACAGCACAGAATTATGAAATTGTTATAGCATTGGACTAAGCAATTCAGCACATCAAGTCCATGTTGGCTCCCCACAAGCCATCTCATCAATCCAGCTCTTCACTCTTCCCCATAGCCCGTCAAAATATACTCTCCCCACACCCTGCCCCATTCCCATTTGGAGACCCTGATTGACTCTACAAGTAGTAAGTTCCACATTGACACCAATCCCAGCATAAAAACTTTCCACACTACCCCTCTATATGCTTTGCCCTTTACTTTTACTCTGTGCCCCCTGATCCTTGAACATTTGTTGGTAGGAACAGCTTCCTCTATTTACCCTGTCTAAGCTGGGCACAATCCTATCAACCACTACTTAATCTCCTTTCAACTTTCTTTACTTTAAGGAGAATAACCCCAGATTTTTTTAGTCTAACTCTGCTGCTGAAATCCCTCATCCTTGGTAAATTTCTTCAAGAAACCACCTCTAGAACTTCCAACCCTCCCCAGTGTGCAGTAACTGGAATGTACTGAAAATTCCAGCTGTGGTCCCAGGCCACACTCAAGTTCTTCCGGGCCACAGATCCCTTTTCCTTTCCAATGTTGGGATACAGGGACAGAGGTCAATTGGAAATCAGTTCCTCCATTTACCCAAAGACTAGAAATGTTTGGTTAAAATAATCTCCAAAAGTTAGCATTCCAACATGTAGTTAGTGGATCTATAGAGCAGATTGCAGAAAAGCTCTCCTGATGCCAATCTCCTTGACCAAGCAAATCAACAACTTCTTTGAAAACAGCAATTCCTCATTTACCAGCTAGAAAATATTGACATAAAACAAATAAAACTTATATAATTCAGTTGTATGAATCAAGTATTCACAACATCCTTGAATTGACAGCAATTTTATACCGACAGAAGATTACACTGCAGTTAATGGTAGTATTTTACAAAGAATCTTAATAGGGCTGCAGTTCACTGAATAAAGTGAAGACCAATGATCTGATTTTCAGTGTGTGACCTGCCAGCCCCTGAAAAGGGCCTCAGCCCAAGTGAGATTCACAAGTGGCTCCTGTCAAATTGTCAATAGAAGTTGATTTGAAGTATGACTTCTCAGGTGAAGGAGCCACTGAACATTGACTTGAGGTTCTGGCCTTCAGTGAAGATCTTCAACTCTCCAAAAATAACGTTACTAAAGATGTGGCTGAGTTGCCAACTGCTTATACGCAAAGTTGGCACGTGGGAGATGGGGACTTGATGAATGATGGTCTGTACCCTAGAAATCAACCAAAAATGAAGGCATAAGACATCAAGCTGGAGAGAGTGCAGAGGAGATTCACCAGGATATTGTCTGGATCAGAGGACTTTAGTTATGGGGAGAGATCAGACAGGCCGGGCTTGGTTTCCCTGGAGTGAAGGAGGCTGAGGGGTGAGCTGGTAGAGGTGTATATATTATGAGAGGCAGAGATAGAGTAGATAGTCAGAGTCCTTTCCCCATGGTCGGGGTATCATAAGCAGGAGGGCATAGGTTTAAGGTGAGAGGAAGGAGTTTTAAA
The DNA here is from genome assembly GCF_009764475.1 of Pristis pectinata. Classification (NCBI taxonomy): domain Eukaryota; kingdom Metazoa; phylum Chordata; class Chondrichthyes; order Rhinopristiformes; family Pristidae; genus Pristis; species Pristis pectinata. Next base: position 25,603,179 of record NC_067434.1, read on the forward strand.
GGGGATCTGAGGGGTAAGTTTTTTCACACAGAGAGTGGTTGATATCTGGAACGTGCTGCCAGAGGAGATGGTGGAGTCAGATACAGTCACTGTGTTTAAGAGGCATTTAGACAGGCACTTGAATCGGCAGGGTGTAGGAGGATACCGTCTTAATGTGGGCAAATGGGATCAGTGTAGATGGGCATAAAGGTTGGCACGGACAGGGTGGACCAAGGGCCCGTTTCTGTACTATGCACCTCCCTGATTCTATAAGACCCTTTCTTTGCTTCCAGAGGAGAGGAAAATCTGGACAAAAAGATAATCTTTTAACCAGATGCTAATATTGTGCATTTGTCCAGTTTATAAATTGGTCGATCACATTCACTTTTAATGGTCACTTAGAAGAACCTCCACTTTATTTTGGAGCTAAAACACAGAAATGTTACTGGAAGGCTTGGAGTGTTTTAATAACTGTTCCACACAATGTGGGGGAAAGATACTTAAACTGCAGGTCTCAGAGAGAGCCTTTAAAATCCCAGGGAATCATGAGATACTTTGAACAAACAGTATGCATCCCCTCCAATCGAGCCCCTTAGAGAGGATTTGAATGACTTGTGTGCCATCTCTCTGCAGCAGTGAGGGTCCACTGTATAATCAGTTCCAGTAGAGACAGGCAATTGATTCAATAGTACAGTATGTCACATTCAACTTTTTCATAAAGATTGCATGTCTTCTGCCATTGCTTCAGAAAGATTTTAAACACAATTGTTCAAAAAAAGACAGAGCAAGGGCTGCTTATTTTGCAATTTAAGGGTTTTTCCAAAGATAAATCACTTGGAAGAAAGTTACTGTTTCCTATGGACACTTAATTGTTGTTGAACTCTAACTTGGCTCTAACTGATGCCAGGAACATGCCGACCTTCCTGTTTTCTGTGAATTTGAAGCCCTTTCCAAGGTTAAATGCCATCAGCCTGAAAATCTTGTCAGATGCAGTGTGGTACACAGAATGCATGTTGTTCAGGGAGTGGAATAACAATAGGGTCAGGTCAGAACTTTCATTTAAATAAAGGGATCAACATGATGAGGGGTGCACACAGGACAGCAAGGTTATATATCATTTAGCTTTATATATTAGCTCAGCAATTACTGGAAGACAAAAAGGTTAAGAGGAACAACTTCAGTTACTGTAAGAGTGAATGACAAAGATTCTCCTGTGCAAGTGAACTGGACTCATGATCGTTAAGCACTGACGATTGCGTTTCATGAGTCCGTTGACCCAGAACCAGTCCAACCCCACGTGCCCTGGGCTGGAATAAATAGATTCCAACCTTGGGTTGGACACAGGTGCTCCAGTGGTCTGGTAAAGCTGGTGTTAAACACCTGGCCAACCAAAGCCACTGCCCTGAGAATGATTGTCCCACTGCTGCAGTTATGTTAAATGCATTCTAAACTCAGTCAAGTGCCCTGCAATCGATCATCTGTTGGCACTGCTGTTCATGTCCTGCTCTACGACAGTGATTAGTTGTTGGCAGCGGCCAAGTGGACCCACAGGCCAGAGGGAAAAAAGAGATTTCCCCGAAATCTTTGCCTTCTTCCAAAAGGATATTTTTTCCTTGTCTTTCTATGTCCCACATACCATGGGACCTGATTGGCCCTGCTCCAATCATAAATTGATTATGATTGATTACATGGCTTGATTGCATTCACTCACAGGAGATTTTACTCTCAGACTTATGCTAATGAGTTTGAATAGAAACACAACATAATTTCACCTTGACAAAGCCTATGAGTTTTGGATTTATTTCGATTGTATGTCCAACAGAAATGCCCCGCAAATGGGTTGAGGTTTCAGTGCAACTCGCCCTGTGTGTGGGCTGCAGTGGTTTTCCAGAGAGGCTAATCCCAGGCTATATTCCCAGATTCAGTCTCGCTGCAGAGTGGAGGTGACATTCAGAAAGAAATGATTCTCCACTAAAGTGAGATTAGTGTTATCTGTAACACTATCTCTCATCCCCATGCAATTTTGAAATGAAGTTGGTAGAGAGTTGGGAGTCCCCTCCATTTTATTCAATAAGAAGTCTGGACCGTTTCCCAGCAACAATGTGCAGCAGAATACCAATCATGCAGTTACAGAGCATGAATCCCCAGACGTTAAAATCATCGTGCTGAAATGTTAAGAAACTATAGTTGTCCATCAGACCAATTGATTCATTGATTGAACAAGATTGATATCTAAATCACTGCAGAGTAAAACAATTATTACATTAGCTCAAGATTCATCGTCTGCTAACATTTCAATAATACTATTCAAAGCACCAGTTCTCAAGCTTCTTATGAGATTTGTAGAGTTTGAAACATCATATTAAACTTCTTGCATTACTTGTATGATCTGTATTGAGTTGACCGATTTAACCTTTCATGACTTGCCTTCCCAAAGCTTGAACACAGCTTGTCCAATCGATGGCCATTGTTCTGCCCAGCCAGTCTGCCTTTCTATCTTGTGCACCACAGTGAATAACTTCACATTTTTATATTCCATTGGGCATGTTTTCACTCACCTCTATCCATATCCCCTTGAAACCTCTTTAACCCTCCTTTCTAATCAGAATCTCACATAATTTTGTATCATCAGCAAAATGGGAAACATGATATTTGGTCCCAGAGCTAAATCGTTGCTGTAATTTGCAGATAGCTGTGACCCGAGCACAGTTCCCTGTGGAATTTCACTTGTCGCACTTGCCATCCTGAGAGTGATCCATTTAATTCCACTCTTTGCTTTCTGTCCCATAATCCACATTGGTATATTACCCACAATTCCATGCACCCTAACTTTGTTGACCACCCTCCTGTGTGGGATCTTACTGAAACCTGCCTAAAAATCCAAATGCACCTCATCCGTTGGTAGCTCTTATGTATTTTACTTGTCACATTCCCAAAGAACTCCAGCAGATTAATCCAACATGCTTTTCCTTTCATAAATCCATGCTGACTCTGTTCATACTTATTGTTCTTTTCAAGGTGTTACATTCTTCATTATAGATTCCAACATTGTTTTGAATTAAGAGCCTAGATTCAGATTGAACTGTATCACTTTCAAATTCAGAGTAAGACTCCATCACATTTCAGTCACTCCTCCCTAAAGGCCTCTTTACAATAAGATTATTAATTAATTCTTTCCCATTGCACAATATTAAATCTAAAATAATCTTTTCCCTTGCTGTTTCCTCAAACCCATCTTCAGACAGCAGATTTCATTCTTCACATCATTATTGCTAACGTGCTTACCTCGCCAATTATATAGACTGAAGTCCCCCATGGATGCTGTGTTCCCCAGTTATGTGTACGGCTAACTTCCTGATTTATGCCCTGCTCACTATTATAACTCATACTTGGTAGTCCAGAAATATTTCCCACCAATGTTTTCTACCCTTTGCTGCTCCACTAGAAACATATTCTAATTCAAGATCATTGCTCATCACTGCACTGATCTCACCCATTATTTATAGTGCTACCTCACCTCCTTCCTGAACATTGAATACTCTCAAACCTTCAGCTTCCAGCTCTGTTCCCTCTGTAGCCACATGTCTGCAATGGCAATGAAACCATCCTTCTCCACTTCTATTTGTGCCATTGATCCATATTCATTGTTGTGAATGTTGTGTGCCTTTAGATGGAATACCTGGATTTTGCCCTTTTAACATCTTTCCATTTGCTACTTGCCTTTGTTTCTGCTCCCCATTTATTTCACTTCCTGCTTTGTTCTCTCCTGTCTGATAACTCTGTTCAGTTCCCATTGCCCTGGTTCAAACCCTCCTCAACACTCCCAGTAAATCCCCTGCGAGTATCTTGGTCCCAGCCCTGTTGAGGAGAAGCTGGTCCAATCTGTACACATTTCACCTGCCCCCGAAACAGTCTCGAGTGTCAGAGATCCAAAGTACTCCCTCTGGTGCAACCTCATGCCTTCACTGACTCTATTCTCCTGTTATCATGCAACATGGGAAGTAATCCTAATGCCATTACTCTTGAGTCCTGCTTTTTAACTTCTTTCCTATCTCCTTAAAGTCTGCTTGATACAAACAGTTCAATGCCCCTTAACAGCCGTTATCGGAGAAATTCCCTTGGTTCCACCATCGCGCTCTCCCACTTTCTCTTGCTACTTAGCCTAACTTATTTCTCTCTTTCTCAGTTCTGATGAAGGGTCCCAGACCTGAAATGTTAATCGTCTCTCCCTCTCCACAGATGCTGCCTGACCTCCTGACTTTTCCAGCATTTTTTATTTCAGACTTCCAGTCTCTGCAATTTTTTAGATTTTTTTATTCAACATATCTACATGCCTTTGAGGATACTTCTATCCACCGCAGAGTTTGCTTTCCCACCACTCTTTGTACCCTCAGCAAACTTGTCTGCAATACATGGGCCCTTCATCCAAGTCCCTGGTACGGATTGCAAATAGTTGTGGCATCGGATGTTTCAATCTACCGGCTTCGCACCGATACCTCAAACCCACCTTCACTGCACCCAGTCATTTCTCAAAGTTTAATTGTGCACAAAATATTAATCAGGAAACTTTTTGGAAACATAAAGTCCTAGAGTTATACAGCACGAAGAGGCCTTTCGGCCCAATGAGTCTGCGCCGCCCATTTTAAACCCAAATTAACTTACCCATACGTCTTTGCAATGTGGGAGGAAACCGGAGCACCCGGAGGAAACCCACGCAGACACGGGAGAACGTACAAACTCCTTACAGACAGCGGCGGGAATCGAACCCCGATTGCTGGCGCTGTAATAGCGTCGCGCTAACCGCTACGTTACCATGCTGTCCCCTTTCTTGGTTCTTGGTTCCCTTTCCCTGGGTAAAATGCTCTGTGCACTTTGTTGGTAACTGGGTCTTCCCTGTTTGGTGTAGAACGTTATCACGGCACAGTGGTTCAGCGGGTGGTGTTACTGCTCCAGTGTCCCGAGTTCGATCCCGACCTCAGCGCCGTCTGTGCAGAGTTTGCACGTTCTCCCCCCAATTACATGAGTATCCCCAGGTATTCCAGTTTTCCCCAACATCCCAATGGTGTGCTCGTCACTGTGAATGACCCCCGTGTATAAGTAGGCAGCGGGAGATTCAAAGGGGAGTTGATGGGCGTGTGCAGAGAATGGTTTACAGGGAAACCGATGGGATAGCTCTGGGAGCCATCATGAACTTGATGGCCCAAATGGCCTCCTTCTATGTTGTGAACAGAGTTGAAAGGCTCAAAGTACCAGGCCTCTCGAGCTTTAACTGCAAACCAAATCACTGGCAATAGATAACAAACAGGATTTATTTACAATAAATGTAAAGTGCTGTTTACTCTTCAAAACAGGGAAATTAAGAATGTTTACAAGTTTTAGTAACATTTTGAACACTTTATGCACACATCAATTCATTTCTAATATTCTGACCAACCATGAACTAACTGCTCCCTTTTGTCTCTTCGAAACAGCAAATTGAATTGGAGGATTTAAATTCTGAGTGCAGCTGATGTTTAATTCCTGATGCACTAACCAACTGTTGTCAAGACAACTGGTCATTTTTGTCCCAAGTTTAAGTCTGTCAGATGAATAAATGAGAATGCTTGCACTAAAAAATTGTCTTGTGCTTTGAGTGATATTTTTAGCTATCTCAGTGTTGCAAAATTTTACAGACAAATTTGGACAAAGCGGGGATTTTCCACAACAGGTACAGAATGGCTGGGCAGAACATGGTCCACGACTTGGGAGGAGGGAACGTGCAGAGTTGATGGAGCTGTATTGACTGGTTTCAGCCTGTTGCAGCCTCTGGTTGGAGTCCAACTTAATCGCCTCCTTATTGCACTCGTGTCTGCTCCAATAGGTCTGGTCCCTGTGGTGTGGAAATCATTGGCCAACAGATTTTCGGTTATCTGTCTCCCTGATGACATCTCCTTCACCCAGGGCGTTCCACTACCCCACGCTTAGACATTCTTCCACCTGGACATTTTAGAGCTTCCCAAGAGAAACAGATTGTGATTGACATCTGTCAGTCTCCTGTGCCTGCCTGGTTGCAATCACCGGTGCATCTGATGACAAAAATTGTGGCAAGAATCAAACACTGGGCTATTGCCAAGGAAGACTTTGGAACAGTGAAAATCTACTGACTCATTGTCGACACCGGAATCTCTGCTGCTCACCCATCTCTGCTTCAGCAACTATTGTATCCACATGTCTCCATCAAAGAGGCAGAGACTTTTGTCCCTAACTGTCTTGGAAAATCACTTTAACATAAACTGGTGAAGTAAGTCAAGAGGCCCTGGGCTCAGGCTGGTGAAGGGCAGATGTAGGAGAAAGCTGGAAAGTTTCCTCCAAAGACTGACCAGCTTGTGGTACAGACTGCCAGACAGTGTTGATCAGGTGAAAGATAGCAAACTATTCCCACTGATGGTCTGTCTCCATTGATCCCATGTGGAAAGAATATTCTAGGGATGGAGGCATTGTTACTGAGACACCATTAATACCCATCCATGTTCGCTGAAAATTTTGGTGCTGAGACTTCTGAAACTGCTCCAGTCTGTGTGGTGATGTGCTTCCAAAATCTTACCATCCTGCAGGTTCCAGGATTCTGATCCACCAATGATAAAGAGGTGGTTGGGACGGAGGGGAATGTGGGGATGACATTGGTTCTGTGGACGTCCTTGTTAGTGAAGGTCAGGCTCTGGAGGTGCTATGTACCCAGATGTTGTGTGCAAGCAGGACCATGTTTCATTCTGATAGTCCTCGTGCTTGAAAAGTTGTGTCCTTACATGATGAATGGGTATGTGGCTGAGTCTCCCTTTGACCTCCGTTAGATGTGGAACCAGCCCAGAGTCCCCAGAATATGTTGCATTTTCAGGAATAAAGTCAAAGAGCAATTTAGAGAAGAAAGAAATGTTTTTATTTTATTTTCTAACACCCTGACACATCATCTTCTTTGTCCCATTTTATTGATGTATATTTTTAGAAGAACCCAGTACATCAAGGTGGAGAAACAGTGATGATGATCTCTTTGACCTAGGCCAAGGCAAAAACTCCCTGAAAGCAACAACGTGGCCCTCTGGAGCAGCACAGGAAGGTGATGACCACCATCTGACTTCTCACTTGCCTTGATGGGTTTATACATAAAAGTCAAAACAATGACTGATATTGGGAACAGGACCTCCCCCAGATCTGATCAGTGTCTAGCAGAGTCCACCTCAGGACCACGCAACGTTTTTACACTTTGAAAAATAACCCAAAGGAATAGATTCTCTTTTTTATTAAATACCAATTGTCCTTGACCTTCAAAAGTGTTTAGATATTTTTAGTGTCTTTTGGTTCGGTGTCCTAACTGCTACAACAGCCACTAAGGCGACATGAGTACTCCTGTAGAGAATCCATCTTCAACATAACTTGTTGAAATGACTTGAATTGCTGCTTCACTTGCAGTGATTGTTTGGATCCCTGGGTCAGGGAAGAGAAGGTGTTGCATCTCCTGCCAGTGCCTGCCCTCTGGACCACTGGGTGTTTCCAGTATTTTCAGATTTTGGTTTCAGATTTTCACCATCTGCAGTTTCTACAGATGTAGATGTTTGTACATTGATTTCCCACAAAGATTGCAGACTCAGTTGAGAACATCCCCCATTCCAAGGCCTCTACCTGCCCAGCACCCATTTGGCATCATCAAGTTGGCCAAGCAGCCAATCACATTAAAGAATTCACTTGCACTTATTTCAGTCTGGTGCACTATAGTTGGTGTTCATAATATGATCTTTTCTACATCAGAGAAACCAGATGAAAGGTGGGTGACTGTTCTACAGAGTACCTGTTTTCAGTCTCACTGGTGCCTGCTATTTAAATTTTCCATCCCACTGCCACTCTGTCTGTGAATTCCTGCACTGTTATAGCAAGGCCCAATGTAAGCTTGAGGAAAGGCACCTCATCTTCCGACTGGAGACATTGCAGACTTCCAGACTCAATATTGAATACTAAAACTTCAGCTGTTTTCTGTTTTTCTGTTTTCTGTCAAAACTGACCTCTTCACCTGTAAATTGGGTCAGCTTCTCTCTCCACGTCCTGTGGGCAGGTCCTGTAGCTCTGCTTTTTACACCTTTAATGTTCCTTTGTTTGTTCTCTGCCTCTGTCTTCATTTCGTAGCTTCTGTTCAGGTTCTCTCTCACTAACTGGCTCCATTGACCAGATGACCTCTACAACTTATCCCCACAGCAACCCTGTCCTCACCCCATTACAGATATTCCCTTTGACCTTATCCTTTCATTCGCCACCCTCTGTTTCTCTGTTTCTCTCTGCACAGATGCCTCCCTGACCTGCTGAGTATTTCCAGCATTTTCAATCTTTGCACACAACATTTCTGAGAGTGGAGGATGCTCTACACAAATTCTGGGCCAAAAAACACTCCCGGAATATTTCTCCCCTTAAAAAATGCTAAATAAATCCAAGTAACTATCATTTTCAATCTTGGAATCCTTTGAATATCCTTTTAACTATATCCAATGCCATCAATCTGAGTTTACATTGGTTTCAATACAGTTTTTTTTCACCTAGCTATGTCCCTTGCTCTTGTCTCCAACATTAGAAAGTCAATGTTCAAAGAAGAGGCTGGTTTATGGTTCAAGTGTCAGGGTTCCATTGGAATTAATCCAGGAGAGGCTGTGGTAAAATGAGAGGAGAGGCTCTCACATTCAACTTTAAATCATGCACCATTTATACAGTTTATACAATTGTTAATTTATTACGTCAATGATAACATGAAAAATGTTGATTTAACAGTGCCATGGTCGACTTATTAAAATGAAACAAGCAGATTTTATCTATTAGGAAGATTGGAAATAAAGTGGGAATGTGTTTTCCAGGATGACTGTGTCTCCAGCACAACCTAGTGGTGAACTAAAAAGTGCTCCAAGTATCTGCCACTGTGCAGATGTCAGGAGTGAAACAGATGGGTAGATCCAGAAGGGAAGGAGACCTCAAGCCAGACGTTCCTCCCCTCTTTGTGTCAAAGATGTCATCAAGTAAAACATACGTGTTGAAATATGGATCCATTGATGGAAAAGAAACAACATTTCAGAATGGATTCCAATCTACGGTTCCTACATTCCACATGCAGCACAGACAACAGGGGATGAATTTTCACTCGCTACAGTTTGAAGTTACATCTCCCCAAAAAACAAGGTGGTGGAATTATTAGTCTAATGAATATGTGGCGGCACGGTAGCATAGTGGTTAGCGTAACGCTATTACAGCGCCAGCGATTGGGGTTCAATTCCCGCCACTGTCTGTAAGGAGTTTGTACGTTCTCCCCGTGATTGCATGAGTTTCCTCCGGGTGCTCTGGTTTCCTCCCATATTCTAAAGACATACGGGTTAGCAGGTTAACATGGGTGTAATTGGGCGGTACGGGCTCATTGGGCTGGAAGGGCTTGTTACCGTGTTGTATAAATAAAGTTCAATAAAGTTTAAAGTGGGGAGTGCCGACTGTGGGTCAGTTGATCACATTCTTCCCTCAGTCAGAAAGGGTGGAGATATTCCAGGGACTTGTGTGTACAGTGAAGGCTGCCACTCTGATGTGGTACTGTTAGAGACAGCACCATCCTGAGGCAGTGTTACTCTGGGAGCTGGGCTGCATCCTCCACGAGTGATGAAGGGCGGGGAATTATTCTGATAGTCACCATCGCCAAAGGAAATGACTGGGTCATTATTGCTGGTGGGACGTCACTGTGGCTGAATGAGGAACAAGTCTCCATGTTAGATTTAATTAGTGGTAAAGTGCTTTGGGTGATCACCTGACTGTGAAATGTGCACCATTCCTTTTGTCATTGCTACGATATTTTAAAGGAACCAACTTAATTTGATGCAAAAAAAAACATCTACTGGAGGAACTTAATGGGTCAGGCAGCATCTGTGGAGGGAAATAGGCAGATGATGTTTTGGGTTGAGACCCTTCATCTGGACTGAAAGATAGAGGGGAGATAGTCAGTATAAAGAGGTGAGGAGAGGGGCAAGACATGGCAATGATCGGTGGATCCAGGTGAGGAGGGGTGATAAGCAGATGGTGTCAGTTAGGGGAGGGAAGGGTGGAGATAGCGACAGAGGCTGGGAGGTGATAGGCGGACTGCAGATGGTGGCATCTGTTAGGAGAGGAAGGTGGAGCTTGGAACTAAATAAGGTGGTGGGGAGGGCAGATAGGCAGAGTGGAGGAGGGGTAAGAAACAGGATGATGGAGGTCTGGGGAAGGTGGTGAGTGTAGGAGGAACTGGGTAGATAAGAGGGAGAGAGAAAAGGGACAGAGGGGGAGCAGGTTGCATGATTTTCCAGCATCTGCAGTCTCTTGTGTCTCCATTTTGCTACAGTACTGCGAAGTCTCTTCAAAGTATGCCCAGTTTGAAGAAGTTTTTCTCCTCTCTTCAGTGGGAGTTCTGTCGGAACCTCTCTCACTGCTCCCTCTCTGTGGTTTTCCAGCATCTGCAGTCTCTTACGTCTCCACTTAACTTGGTGTTTATATCTTAATTTAAACACGATATGCTTCCTTAATGAATTATGAATGTGCTTCATAAATAAATTTGCTCAAGAGTTTTATAGCAACAGATATTAACAACTAATCTTAACATTATACTTCCGAGGGTGTAATTGTGACCATCTGAACTAAGTAACAGTTTGTTCAAGAAAGGGAGTAGGGATAACCCCGGGAATCTGTGTAGATTCAGAATTGGCTCGCCCATAGAAGACAGAGGGTAGTGGTAGATGGAGCATATTCTGCCTGGAGGTCGGTGACCAGCGGTGTTCTGCAGGGATCTGTTCTGGGACCCCTGCTCTTTGTGATTTTTATAAATGACTTGGATGAGGATGTGGAAGGGTGGGTTAGTAAGTTTGCAGATGACACGAAAGTTGGTGGTGTTGTGGATAGTGTAGAAGGTTGCTGTAGATTACAACAGGACATTGATAGGATGCAGATCTGGGCTGAGAAGTGGCAAATGGAGTTCAACCCGGAAAAGTATGAAGTGAAAACCTTTGGAAGATCAAATCTGAAGGCAGAATACAAGATTAATGGCAGGACTCTTAGCAGTGTGGAGGAACAGAGGGATCTTGGTGTCCACATCGATAGATCCCTCAAGGTTACAATGCAGGTCGATAGGGTTGTTAAGAAGGCGTATGGTGTGTTGGCCTTCATTAGTCGGGGTATTGAGTTCAAGAGCCGCGAGGTGATGTTGCAGCTGTATAGAACTCTGGTTAGACCACACTTGGAGTATTGTGTTCAGTTCTGGTCGCCTCATTATAGGAAGGACGTGGAAGCTTTAGAGAGGGTGCAGAGGAGATTTACCAGGATATTGCCTGGATTGGAGAGCATGTCTTATGAGGATGGGTTGAGTGAGCTAGGGCTTTTCTCTTTGGAGCAAAGGACAATGAGAGGTGACTTAGTAGAGGTGTACAAGATGATAAGAGGCATAGATCGAGTGGACAGTCAGAGACTTTTTCCCAGTATGAAAATGGCTCATCCGAGGGGGCAGAAATTTAAGGTGATTGGAGGAAGGTATAAGGGGGATGTCAGGGGTAAGTTATTTACACAGAGAGTGGTGAGTGTGTGGAACGCACTGGCGGCAGAGGAGGTGGAGGAAGATAAATTAGGGACAGTTAAGAGACCCTTAGATAGACACATGAATGATAGAGAAATAGAGGGCTATGTGGGAGGGAAGGGTTAGATAGACCTTAGAGCAGGATAAAATGTTGGCACAACACCATGGGCCGAAGGGCCTGTACTGTGCTGTAATGTTCTATGTTCTATGAACTTCTGTTGAGTGAAGCATGTGGAATGTGGTTAATCCTGTAGCATCCTGTCTACCTGTTATCCACAGTTAACAGGCAGCCAGAGAGAATAGGATGAAGTTGATGAATACTGATCAGAATATAACCTCTGACATTTGCAGACTATAATTTCAGTTGAACACAAACCATGGCCAGACTTTACTAACACTAATCCACCGAGCACCTTCTCCACTCCCCCTGACTTTACCTCAGCCAGATCTCACTGATCCAACATTCCCGGAATCAGGCAGTTAGGCCCCAAGTGACAGCCAAGCCTCAGGTGATGGACAGAGTGAACTTGAACAGGCCCCGCCCTTGGAAAACCTACAGAAACCCTGACACCAGCTTTGCCAACTTCAAAGCTGTCAAACTTTTCCCATTTTTAACAATGAAATAAATAATTTTATGTTTTGAAATTATTAAAAATGTTTTAAAAGATTAAATGAAATTAACTAGAACAAATTATTTTAAATATTTAAACCATTGAGAAAAAAGCAGAACTTTCCCCCCTTTCCTCCCTCTGGCCCTACATTCCCCATTGTACCTGTGAGCTCACAGATCCTGTGCCAGTCTAACAGTGAAGGGTCTGGGGAAACTATCCCAGAGAAAATACTGCAGAACCTCAACAAGGTTCATGGAGTGTGGCCATTGAACAGCCTGGTATCTCAGCCCCTAAATATTATAAATACGGGACTGGGTAACTTCCAGGGAGCCACACGTGTGGCATCGGTGCTGTTTTCTATATAAAAAGGTAACACTAATGAATGATCTGTACAAGAGTGTAAAGGTTTGCACTGTTTTGTAATTGTATATAGTTTGTCATTTGTTATGAATAAAGTTTATTTTGTATATATAAAAAAAACTCAGCCAATAAGTGTGGAACTTCACCCTCTGCACCGCAGTATTTATGTGGCTGGTCAAGCTCTGTGTGCAAGTACTGGCATTAACCCTTGTGCTGGCTGGCTGAGTGACTGCACTCTTGTTTCTGTGCTGGAAGGTTGGGGGCCTCAAGCTCCAGGTGAGGGTCCAGAGGGAGTGTCAGATGAGCCAATGTTTGAGTGTTTAATTAAACTGAGGGCCTGTTGACTCTCTCAGGTGTACATTGATGATATCAGGGCACTGGTTCAACAGGAGATGGAGTGCATCCCCATGTCCTGACCAATATTTATCCCAGAAATGAATAATAAACAGACCTGCATTTATATGATGTCTTTCCCATCCCTCCAGCACGTCCAAACTTCTTCACAGGAAGTGAAAAGCTCCTGTAGTGTACTTTCAGCTGTAATTGAGCACACATGGCACAGCAAGATCCCATAAATAGCAATGTGATAACAACTACATCATCTGTATTAGAAATGTCAACTGTCGGGTAAATATCATCCCCTACTCAGGGATAACTCACCCACTCTCCTTGGAACTAGTTGGATGGGATCTTTTATGTCCACTTGAGTGATTTAGCTGGCTTCAGCTGATCATCGTACCTGAAGCAATGATAATCTGGTCACTATTTTATTCCTGTTTATGGGAGCTTGCTATGCACAAGTTGCCTGTTGAGGTCCCACAATACATTGCTGGCAAGGCTGCACAGCCCTGGGGATGTGAGAGGAGCTATGCAAACACAAGCCCAGCTTGGGTGCACAGAGGTTTTAGCAAAGGGAAGGTAACAGATTCAACTGGTTGGAACTGCAGATTCAAGGAGTTTTGATTAAATACCGAATATCAACTTTTACTTGTTCTGGAGAATTAAGAAGCAGCAGGAAGATTGAAGGACCTCGTCAGGCTGCCTCATCCTTCAATCAGCCTGTCTGTCCTCACTTCCCTGCCACCGTACACACAGGCATCCATTACTGCTTAATTATAAGAGTATAAGACAAAGAGTGGAATAAAAATTATTAAGGTGATAGATGATACCATTAAAATATTCATTATGCGCCGGGTTCTGCGTTCACTTCACACTCTGCTCAGTTAATAAAAACCCTAACATCGTTTAGTACAGAGCTGCATTGAGATCACATTTGTCTTTTTGATGCAGTCCTTACCACTGTGTGAGATAAAAGCTTCTCCTGGGAACTGCACCATTTGAGGTCACCTTATTAAAAAGAACAAAGTTTATATTCTCCAGTAATTGCATTAAGGGTGTTCCTGGTAGTTTAATGCTGCATTTCCCAGCACATTCAAATGCTTTTAATGCAGTTTGTGATCTTTTGGAAGACCTGCTATAATGGAGAGCAGAGCAGTGTACCAGTGCAGAGAGAGAATGATAACTCTGTTCTCATGATGTGTGCTCTTGATTTTTCAGATGGAACAGCAGGTTTATAGATGTTTATGGTTGCCATCACAACATACGTCTTCACCAAAATTTCCGAATAAAATCATTTTACAAACGTGTCTCAGGAAATCAGGCCTTTGGCCCACTGAGTCAATGCCAGCTATCAAATACTCATACTAATCCCATCTTATTCTCTCCATATTCCAACTTGCACCCCCACGTCCTCCCCCACCACCACACCCCCCCCCACACACACTCACACCCCCCACCCCACACACACACACCCCACACACACACACCACACACACACACACACACACACACACACACACACACACACACACACACACACACACACACACAGCAATTTACAGCAGGCAATTAACCTACCAACCAGCACATCTTTGGGACGTGGGAGGAAACCAGAGTACTCGGGGGAAACCCACGCAGTCGCCGGGAGAACGTGCAAACTCCACACAGCACCGGAGGTCGGAATTGAACCCACGTTACTGGAGCTGTGAGGCGGCAGCTCCACAAGCTACGCTATTGGGCCACTATTTGTGTCAGGGCTAATTCAACTGTAGCTCAACGGAGTCATGCCCAGGTCTCCAGACCTTCCAGCCGGTGGCAGGGTTTGCTGCCAGGGTTTCTCCAGAGGCCAAACCTCGGCTGGAGTGGTACCTGTCGGAGTCTGAATGTGCTGCCTCTCTGCTTCTCTCATCTGCCACCAGTCAGCTCCACCTTCACGTGGGCTCCACCCATGTAGGCAAGATGGAAAACAGCTGCTGTTGCGAACAACGATCAAAGATTTCCTCCAAAAGTTGAGAAAAAACCATCGCTTTGGATAACTGTCACCAAATGTGAGCTGTGTAATTGAGGCAGTGTTGTTACTGGGTCTGGACTTCACAAATAAAATGCTCCATCAGGACAAAAATTGAGAAGGTTCTCCATGTCACCTCCCACAACCAAACGAGATGATAGGTTTCCTGGTTTCTCTTCTCCAATTCTCCCTTCACCAGCAAAGCCCAGACTGAAACATCGACTTGTCTGTAATTAGGACACTGGTAGGTAAGAAACAGGAGCAGGTGCTGTGCATTCAGCCCTTTGAACCTGTTCTGTCATTCAGTACAATCTCTGCTGATCCAACCTTGGCACCAGTACCCCTTTCCCACTCCAACCTTGTACCCCTTCACTTCTTTGTAGTTCAAGGATCTGTCAGTCTTTGCACTGAACATATTCAGTGACCCTACCTCACAGCTCCCTGGGATAAAGACTTCTAAAGATTCACCACCATTTGAAACAGGAAATTCCTCCTCATCTCCATCTTAAATGGATGACCTCTTGTGAATCTATACCCCTAGTTCCAGATACCCCCAGTAGGGGAAACACCCTCTCATCATCCAGCCTGTCAATCCCCCTCAGAATTTTATTTATTTAAGATCACTTCTTGTTCTTTTAAATTCTAATGAGTGTTGGACCAACTGCTCAACCTCATCAGACACATCATCCCCCTTATCCCAGGAAGTAACCTGGTGAACCTTCTCTGCACTGCCAGATATTGACTGCTGGGCTGCAGGGACCAGTGAGCCGGGAGGGTTCCAATCACATTTGATCTCATCTTCACTGCCTCCAGAAAGGCACATTTACAATCAGAGGCCTGGCAGTGGGATCAGGAATGATTGACTTCCCACTGTGACCTGGAGGTATTGAGGCCAAGTATACTGCACCTACTCCTGTCCCAGCTGAAACTATTAACTCAGTGCGGACCTGGACTCAAGCCGATCCCCCCCCCCCCCCCAACCTGTTCTGCATGTTCTGTACAATGGCAACCTCTGCATTTACCACAGAACTACGAAATCTAGAGTCCCCACATTTTAAAACATTGAAGTCAAATAACATAAATTGGATATCAGACCAGGATTTCATAAAATTATACACCAAGAAGTTCACCAGAGGATTGACAGCACCAACAGAGTGGTGTGTGACAGTCTAGCCACTGTTTCTACATTCCATAGCCCTTCATGTAATCATCTGTGGGAAGAAAGGAACTGTTGATGTTTCAGGTTAAACCCTGCATCAGGACCCCAGATTCCTGCATCTGCAGTCTCCTGTGTCTCTGCATCATGTCACTGTCCAGGTACTGTTCAAAAGCACTGAGGATTCCTGCCTCCACCCACCCACCAGAGTGAGATCCTCCCCAGGGGAAAAAATGTATCCTGAAGACATTTACATTGGAAGCAGTTAATGCTTGGGATGTTGTGCTGGTTGAAGTGGCAATAATCAGTTTCAGCTTATCCAAGGCCCAGCTGGTTCCTGCAGGGGGGATCAACAGCATGAGATGCTGGAATGTTTTGGCTGTTGAAGTTTCATCTGCTGATTATAAATTTCTGGAGACGAGTCCTTCCCTGTCTTTGTCCTGATACTTCTAATGTCAATCTACAAGCAGCCAATGCCAGTGAGTGAGTGAGGTACACCCTGAAATGAACTTAAGCAATGAACAAGAGTCCTTTCATCTAGAACTGTGAGGTCAAGGGAAAACAATCGACAGCAGCACTCCAACCTAAGGGCTTCGGCTAACATTGTTGACCAGAACATGGGTGTCTAATTGGTTCATTCTGCTGAAGAGACAATCAGGTGACCAGGGGAGCAGGGTGACATGGTGCTGGGAGATTGAGTCTGGAATTGGGAGGCCCAGCTCAGCAGCTCAGAGACAAGCCAAAGCAGGGGGCTGAACACTGAGCAGGAATTCAGCAGACTTCTCATTGACATGACGCTGGAAAGGTTATATTTATTACTTCATGGAATATTTATAGAGGGTTGCTTTCACTCTGTTATTCCTTGTGGGTGTCAAAACATCATAAAGTCCAGACAGCAAACTCATGAGTCAATGTGTCAATTATAATAAGCTGCCTCTCCCCGAAGTTCCTGATGACAGGTTGAAGTACTGGGGTGGAAGAAGTGCTGGAAGTGGGAATCTGTCAGGTTCAGAGGAAACGAGAGGGGTTCCTGCCAGGGCAGCAACTGTGGGAGATGTTCCACAATAAATCCAGAGGGACAGGAATGAGACATATCAATTACCCACTTAGTGGGCAAAGGGAGATGATGGGAGGTCTGAGGGAGGCAACTGCTGACACAATCAGTGCATAGTGAACACACACACACACTGCGCACACACACACACACACACACACACACACTGCGCGCACACACACACACACACTGCACACAGAGGCACTCACACAGACACGTGCACACACACTCGTGCATGCAGATACACACACACACTGATGCACACAGATCCACACACACACCGCGTGTGTGCACACACACACACACATGCACACAAGTATACACAGTCTCTCACACACACACATGCACACACACACACACACACGCATACACACACACACACACACATGCGCACACACAGAGACAGAAGGAAGTGTATTTCAGACATTTTCAAAGTCAAAGCTCCTGTGTGAGCAAACAGGATTGTTGGAGGATGTTTGGGAAGTGTTAGGAATGGGATGAGGTGCAGGGGTTGAAGTATTTTCTGTTCATTTTAGCTGAGAAGGTGTTGACTCTGTCTCTTCAGCAGACACGTCTCCGATCAGCAGCTGACATGACTTGGGTTAATTAGAAGGGGTCAGGTTGGAAGGACAGGGACTGGCTGAATTTCCATTGAGCACCATGCTGGAGGTTTGCCCTTGACTCCCTGATGAATATTTTCAGTAAGTCAAAAACAGATGCTAAACCTGGGGGAGGGTGGAGTTTTGCTTCGAACACTCAGCTTCTGCCCGTGCAGTGAGAACACGAATGTTTCAGCCCATCAACTCTGATTTTTCTCACTAAATTGTGCATAATGATTTAATTTGTTCTTGTCTGTACTGAGGAGCTATTTGGCAAGGTCATCCATGCAATCTAGATGTTCATAGAGACTAGAGTTTCATATGGGGTATTATTTTCTGAAGAAATGAAGTATATTTCCCTCTTCACATTATTTTTATATAAAAAATATGAATTCTGTTGGGAGGTCTCTTGTTTTTCAATAAATTGGTTCCACACCAGCCTGTGCACCTTACTCAAGTCCCACGAAACCTCCCACTCTCCCGTGCGATCACAGGCTGCTCTTCCAAGTTGTCATTTTAGCTGCACTAAATGTTTATTTTGAAGGAATATCATTGTTGGGAATATATAGACAAGTATTGTGCTTTATGAAGGAAATGAAGCATTGGACGGATGTAGGAACCCACTGTAATTTCTTTTTTTTGTTTTGCTGTTTTTGCCAGTGACATGTGGTCTTTGTTAGAAATATAATTCAGTGGCATCTGAGTGCTGTAATCCCTGCACCATTGCTGCCAAGGGAAAGGCACAAAACTGAGAGCAGGGGTACATTGCAGTGCAATGACGCGCTGTATCCACTTCAGACCTTGGATGGGAAGCTCTGATTATATCTGTAACCAGTCAAACATGCACTTGCCCTTGTAATCTGATGCCACGCATTCAGACACCCCTCTCCCCCCTACTCCCTCCGTCTCTTCAGGATATTGGGCCAATCCCCAATCATCAAAATATCTGGATCTTGGGGTTAGGAATCTGCTATTTGCAGCTCAATTTGATTCACAGAAACTCTGAAAGATACGATGTGTTGAGCAACACTCCAGAGAAGTTGAAGGAATTCCCCTGCTCAGTGCTGAGCTTCTTTCTGCTTTACAGTGTTCATTTTTGGCTAACTTCTGCAGTCCCGCTGCTACTTCTGGCCTTTGTTTATGATGGGGGGGGGGGGTCAGAGTCTATACAATGGGAATGACAAAGGTGACATTACATTTGTTGTCTGCACAAACAGAGCCACATCACAGCTCATCAACACCAACAAAAGTGAAGCTTTTGACACCTCCACACTTCCACCACTCCCAGTTCATTGGGCCCAGTGGATCAAAGAATGAAATATGTTGACCTTTCACTTACTCACTTTCAGTATGGAAACATTACATCATCAAGGTGTAAAAAATTATGAGGGGCATAGATAAGGTGAATGTGCTCAGTCCCAGGGTTGGGGAGTCAAGAATGAGAGGGCATAGGCTTGAGGAGAGAGGAGAGAGCTTTAATAGGAACCTGAGGGGCAACTTTTTCACCCAAAGGGTGGTCTGTATATGGAAGGAGCTACCAGAGGAAGTGGTCGAGGCAGGCACATTAACAACATTTAAAAGGTATTTGGAAAGGAATAGGAAAGGTTAAGAGGGATATGGGCCAAATGTGGGCAAGTAGGACTAGTTTAGATGGGAATCTTGGTCAGCATGGACCAATTGAGCCAAAGGGACTGTTTCTGTGCTGTAAGATGGGGCTGATCATTGGTCACTGTCAGTGAAGGCCAGACATGGAGCTAAAGCCAAGCCTGGCTCCACAGAGATATGGAGAACTCTCAGGGTTGAAAAACATCACCAAACACGGTGTGGAGAAGCGATGAGCTGAAATTAACAACATGTCGAAAAGCAGAGCAGCTCCAGGTGAGAAGAAACGGCTAAAAGAGGCAAACATTTCCACAGTGAAAGAATCCTGGAAAAGAATACATCAGAGCCATTAGGCAGGGTGGTAGATCTTCATTACAATAAACCAGCCCCGATCTGTCCCTGTGCAATGGGTTAAT
Organism: Pristis pectinata; assembly: GCF_009764475.1. Taxonomy (NCBI): domain Eukaryota; kingdom Metazoa; phylum Chordata; class Chondrichthyes; order Rhinopristiformes; family Pristidae; genus Pristis; species Pristis pectinata. The sequence goes on from NC_067434.1 coordinate 25,622,890, forward strand.
GCACACCTGGGGATTTTCCCTTTTCTTTGACATAGAATGAAATATTCTACATTTCACTCTCTTAGACACCAGGCTGGACATGGGATCCCTGCTGGGAGGGACATGGAGCTGGGGACTGGACTGGACACAGGGTCCCTGCTGGGAGGGACGTGGAGCTGGGGACTGGGCACAGGCTCGCTGGTGGAAGGGACATGGATCTGGGGACTGGACTAGACACAGGGTCCCTGGTGGGAGGGACATGGAGCTGGGGACTGGACTGGACACGGGCTCTCTGGTGGGACAGATGGGGCTCAAGCACTGAAGTGGACACTACAGCGTCAGGAAAAGGTTATAACTGACAACCGATCATAAACTGTGACCAGTGAGCCCTTGAGGTTAAATGGAGTAATGGATGCTTCCCATCACAAGAAGAAATACACTCTCAGTAATTCCTAAGCAGAAAATGCACCATCAAAACTATCCGACTCTCTGCTGAATCATAGAAAACGGACTACATCAGTTGCGTTCCCCACAAATCACCTCCCTCGAGATCACCTCCTTGGATTGTGTTCTTGCATCAGTAATGCTTATTATGTTACGTATAAGGCCAACATCTGAATGGGCCTCCAACAGCCACCAATAGCCATTGAAAAACACACCAGCATAGACCAGTCCATTCTTTAATAAGACTGATGTTAGAGCAGTTTTTATGCAATTCTGCAACTTTAATGGTTGGGTGAGACCAGGATTCCACAGACTCAGTTGGTGAGATTTTTGATTTTGTTACAGTTATTCGCTTTTATTGTTTAAATATTCAAAGGTAAAAAGAATTGTACGGACTGCTGTAAACATCAAAGACTAAAGTGAATCTGAATCCAGACTTCAAAAAAGGAAGAGAAGATTTAGAGGTTCCTGGCATCAGTGGTAATTCAACATAATCTTTATGCTTTCTAAATCAAATTGTTGAATGAATAGTTTAATGAGCCTTGCTACAAGGATAAAACACATTCATAACTTTAACTGCAGATTAAAGCAGCTCTGCCTTGAGCTCACTGTTCCTTGGCAAGTTAGTTTGTGTTGATTAATGTAATAACTTCCTGAATTAAACTGATCCTTTCTAATTGTGGTAACTGCCTAATACTTTGTGATTTGGTACAAAGAACAGAAAAACCAGCTGCAAAGAGTTCAGGACACTTGTGACATTTCATTGCCCCAGCTCTTCAGTGGTCAATTGTGCAATGCATTGAGCCTAATGTTGGGTATAGGTACTTTCTGTCAGGGAGCAAAGGGAACCTTTGTCTTACAGGTGTTGAGTGTTGGGCCTGTTGCTCTTGTCTGCTTCAGTGTTCAAGTCACAATGAATTGGAGCTCATCCTCCATATGCTCATGAACACAAGTACTGTCTGATTGCTGCAACTCCATCATTGAGGTTTGGGTGACCTTGGTTTTGGGGTGTAGTTGCTGGTTTTAGGTTGAACAGTTCCCATCATTTCAGAAGGTGGGCTCCCCTCTGGAGGAGATGAAATGTAGCGCTGCAGTGAGAAAGACTGAGAAAAGTGGTGGACGATGACAGAGCCTTGTTTGATGCAGGTCCTCACTGATTGGCCCTGTTGAGGGCTTGTTGGTTAGGATTATGGATTGCATGCTGTCAGAAAGCAAAGGTAAGATGGAGGCTAACACTTTCTCTGACTACCTATTTGGGTATGGCTCATCCCAGATAACTAACAATACAGGAAATGTTTTGATTGCCATCTGGATCTGATGGAAAGATACAGGGTCCCATGTCAAACTAAGCTCCATTCACCCATCATTCCAACACTCACTGAGTGGCATTGGGTCTCAGTCCAGTGATTCCTCAGCTTTATAATCATTATCCTGCTTTCAAATCCCTTCATGGCCTCACCTCTCACTCTTTGTCGTCTCCTCCAGAATTACAAACCTCTAACAACCTCTAACTTTGGCCTCTTGCACATTCCTCTGTATTCTCAGCTACTTGGCTACTGACAGCCAAATAACTTCTGACACCCACATAACCTCATTAAACTGCAATTGTGCATTGAACACTTTGGTGAAAGAATGGAAAATGGTTCCCTAGTACAATAAGATGGACTCTTGACCCCATAATCTAACTTGTTATAACCTTGCACCTTATTGTCTACCCGAACTGCACTTTCTCTGTAACTGTAGCACTTTATTCTGCATTCTGTTGTTGTTTTACCTTGTACTACCTCAATGCACTGTGTAACAAATTGATCTGTATGAACGGTATGTAAGGCCAGTTTTTCGCTTTACCTCGGTACATGTAACAATAATAAACCAATTTACCAAACAGGTACCCAACACTGTCAAACCTCACCTGTTTAAAGTATGGATCAGCACAAAGGTTGGACCAAATCATTGACGTCATCTGAACTTGCCTGCAGGTGATCAGGGGCAGATACACAACGCCATTAGAACACAGGTAGTCGAAGCAGGAGTAAACCAGTCAGCCCCTCGTGCATGCTCTGCCACAGCTGAGGGGCTGATTAACCTTTTACCTCAGCACCACTCTCTTGCACTTCCCTGTATCCCTCAATTCCCTTTGTATCGATAAATCTATTGACCTCTGTCTGGAATGTACTCAGTGACTGAACCGCCACAGCCCTCTAGGACACGGAATTCCAAAGATTCACCACCCTCTGGCTGAAGAAATTTCTCCTCCTCCTCAGTCCTGAATGGCCGACCCCTCATTTTGGGACTGTTCCTGATTCTGGGGGAACATCACTTCTACAACAACATGTCAAGTCCTGTAGGGGGCAGGGGTGTGGGGGTTACTGATTAAAATGTGGCGGTCTTTGTGGGATCTTCATACTCACTGCCAAAAGAGTTGTGGAGCACCCTGGCTGGCACACTCTGGCACATTTCAGTGTGACTGAGGGTTGTCAGATCCACAACTGGTGAATGATGCCAAGGAAGGGGAACGTCCTGTACTCCCAGGACAGAAGGAAAGTATCCAGATTTTATGAGTAACAGCAGTCGGTTAAAGTAATTGTCAGTTGTACAATCACTTTCAGCCTGATGAGGATTTCCTTTACTCTGATGATGCCTTCTGTAAAAACAGGGGCTGCAGCGTAAGACACCTTAGCCAGCTCAAGGGCTCTTCAGTGTACACAAAGAATAATTGTTCATTTCTCACTTCTGGAGAATAACTGCAGATGCCGGCAGTTAATGCAGAAGGTCAGTTGCTCAATCTGTAAAATGACTCCACTTGTTGAAGGCTGGAACGTCTGACTGACCCTCGACAAGCGGCCTTGTGCAGCGACAGACTTCCTCTGAACACATTCTAGGGTCTGCAACACAATGGGGAAATTCAGGAAGCAGTGTCAAGCTGCATAGTTTCCCTACCTTAATAATCTGCAGAAACTTGGTTTTCATTATTGTTCTTCTCACTGATTTTCAAAGGAAATTGAATCATTCCCCACTATTAGCACACCAAACTCCACGATAAAATCTCTGCTTTGTCCCATTAGGACTTCTCCTTTATTTATCCCCTCCGGTGACTGAAACCAGTGGTAGGCAGAGAATGTCCGGGAGTGGGCATGGAATGACTGGGAATGGACAGGGAATGTCCGGGAGTGAGCAGGGAATGTCGAGAGTGAGCTGGGAATGTCAGGCAGTGAGCAGGTAATGTCCATGAGTGAGAAGGGAATGCGTTGCAGTGGGCAGGGAATGTCAGGAGTTGGCAGGGAATGTTGGAAGTGGGCAGGGAATGTCAGAAATTGGCAGGGAATGTCAGGAGTGGGCAGGGAATGTCCAGCAGTTTGGCAGTCAGAAACAGTGCATGGTCTTGCCAATGTGACAGACCCTGTGTCTCTAGGTTACCTCAGCTCACCACACTGGGCCCTGACCTGACAAGCAGGGTATCGAGGTGGTCTGGGGCTTCCCATGTAGTCCACCTCTCCTCCAGCCTTGGGGGAAGCTGCTCGGTTAACCCACTGCCCATGTTGATCTCAGCACCAAAGTCTTTGTGGCCACCACGTGTCCTGACCAGCAGTGGGAGTGGTGCTCACTGCCCTCACGGTGGTCCTCAGGAGGATCTGTGGGGTTCTGGATCTCTGTCACTGAAGGAAGCCCTCCAAGCATGACACTGCCAGTGATCAACAAACAAAATGATAGTTGGCAAATCTTTCCATTAAAACAATGAAGGAAGAGTTGATTGTGTTTGCCCAAAATAGAAACATTTAATAATGCATATTTAATGAGAGGTGAAGTAGTTGCAATGGTGGGTGAGCAGTGGAATCAATGTGGGCAACCAGCAGATAACTCAGTACCACCTGGACAAGACCATTGTGAACCCTTAAAGGTCACATCTGGCCCAGCATAACTGAAAGTACATGTACCCTTGGAGTAAACTAGTAACAAAAACAGAAGATGCTGAAAACTTGGCAGGTCAGGCTATGGAAGGAGAAGCAGAGTTAATGTTTCAGGTCAATGATCCTTTGTCAGAACTGGGGAAGAGAGCAGGAAGTTAGTGTTAAGTTGTAGAGAGGGTGGAGGGAGGTGTGGATAGGATTCAGGAATATCTTGGGGCCAAGGTAATTCAATTACCATCTCATCATAAAGGTTGATAGGAGACAGGGAGACAGTGGGAAATGGGGATAAGGTGGGAGACTGGGAAATGATGGGATACAGAAGGTGACAGGGAGATGGAAGGCAAAGGGGAAATGGTAGGAGATGGGGATATGGTGGGAGACTGGGAAATGGTGGGAGACAAGGTGACAGGGAGATGGGGAGATGGTTGTCCTACCATTTTGACATCTACAGACACATCCACCCACTGCAGGACAAAGGAAGTGTGGGATGCACTGAGGCCAGAATCAGAGGAATGCTGTGTTCCTAACCACTGGTGACTGGAGGGAGACAGAGGTTGGGGCTGACAGAGGGGGAATAAATGTCAGGAGAATGTGAAAAAATGATTGGAAGGTGAAATTTGCCGATACACAGAGGAAGTGAAGCAAATTGTGTCGGTGCATTGAAGGAAATGTTTTAATGACATGCAATCGAATAGAATGTGGCAAGAAAGTGAGACTGAACTGTGAGGAGCGGATACACAGGAGAGAGCACTGAAGCATCAATCCAGGCGTAAATTTCCCATAATCAACTCCCGTGGATTGTGACTGGTGACATGAGAGTGTAGAAGGCTGGACAGGAATGGGGCAAATCCCAACTGTAAGAAAAGAACTTCAGAGTAAACAACTTACATATTCATTCTCAGTGTAGTTCAGTGTAACAAATGCCCCGAGCTTACATTGTAAAACTCTAGCTATTCAGTCATTAGTACGGAAAATATCCTTCAACGCAATGCCTTTCAATAATCTGAATTTCCCAGTTAATAATTCACAAACTTATTGTCACTTTATATTCTGAACACAAAATGTTTGCGTGTTCAAGCCATTTGACACATACTTACTGCATATTCATGCACAATGAAATAAAGGAGGAACTTGATGTTGTTATTCAAGCTTTCACTCATGCTTGGAATTTTGTGATGCTTAATTCCCTGTAAGTAGCCCAGGTTGTGTTCAGCATTAGCAGCCGAGTGTTCCAGCCTAGTTTCCCCTCATGTATTACAAGTGAGAGGAAAATTCCACCTCCAGCCTGAAGGTGCCAGATTCCCTGCAACATTATCGCCCTTTCTATTTCGCACATTAGTCACACACATCTAGTTTATCATTACCCCGTAACAAATTATCCACCATATCTAAACATATGAAACAGGACGTTTGAGCTAAATAAAGATCTCTCCATCCAAAGTTAGTCAGGTGGAAACTGAGATACAAGAAACAGTGTTGAAGAGTCGATGGTTTTCTGAATCAGGCCAATGGCCCAGATGAAGCTGAAGTTTCAATCTTCTGTTTCTTGGCATTCACTACTCATCTGACAATTTAATGTGATGCCTTTTTAAGCTGAAGTTCTCCCCTCATCCCTTCTTTCAGCCCATGACTTGAATTTAACTTTGGCTCCACAGACCCTTCTTCACATTTCTTCACCCCAGCGAGCAATTCTTCCTCCAGCAACAGAATGACAACTGGACGCCCTCTCAGCTGAAGTATTGACATCACATCTTACCCTGTCCTCAGCCAGCACTCTAGGAGGGCAGCAGAACAGCAAGGCTGCCTGCCATGGCCAGGCACAAACCGTAGAGCTGGTGCCTTCACTGAATGGTCAGTACACACTACACACATCTATACAACCTGCCACAGAGGATGCAAAATCCTCTCCTTAGGCCTTGTTGCAAAGAAACATTGTAATTTTACACTAACACAATATAACAGTAAGTACACATAGAAAACGAAACTCAAGATGGTGCAATAGATGCTTTCCTACAGTTGGGAAGCTTTATGGTGAACACGTCTGAATGGAATGGTTACAGGCTGCGTTAGCCCATTGTAACTGCACTACAAGCCCTCGCACCAGGACAGGCAAAGCCTTCTACATAGATAACATAGAACACTACAGCAGGGTACAGGCCCTTCGGCCCACAATGTTGTGCTGACATTTTACCCTGCTCTAAGATCTATCTAACCCCTCCTTCCCACATCACCCCCCCATTTCTCTATCATTCATGTGTCTATCTAAGAGTCTCTTAACTATCCCTAATGTATCTGCCCCCACAACCTCTGCCAGCAGTGCGTTCCAAACACCCACCACTCTCTGTGTAAAAAAACTTACCTCTGACATCCCCCTTATACCTTCCTCCAATCACCTTAAAATTATGTCCCTCGTGTTAGCCATTGTCGCCCCGGGAAAAAGTCTCTGACTGTCCATAACTTCTCTGACTTCGAGTTATGCATTTGTATTCCAAGGATGCTCTGTGCCTCCCAACTTGCACCCAGCCAGAAATGAAGATCTTTTGATCTGTCAGCTTCTGCCAGTGATGCTTTATAACATCCTGCCCATCCTGCAAACACTTGGAATAGCTGAGCCCCTGTTCTTCCACACAGAGCCAACACAGCTCTTCAACTCTTTCATTCCCTCAAATGTAACTATTCCCACTGTGAACAAATCTTCACCCAGGAGAGCAGAGAGACTTTGGAACTCCCCACCAAGACATCTGTGGAGGCTCGCCCGCAGAATATGTTCAGAGGTCAATAGTTTTTTAGATAATGAGGGAATCAGGGAAATTGGGATAGTGCAGAAGCGTAGCATTGAGGTAAAAGATCAGCCATGATCTTATTGACTGGCAGAGCAGGTGAGAGAGGCCGGATGGTCCCCTCCTGCTTCTGGTTATTATCTTCCTATGTTTCTATGTTCTCCATCCATTGCCCCCGATCTGCTGGCATTCTTGGACTTAGAATCACCAGCCATATCAAAGGGAACTTGCTTATTCATCTATTGCTTAATTATCTCCAAGAAGTTTGTTTTTCTCTTTTTCGGCAAGTGTTTGAGCGATGTCTAATTCTTTGAAGGCCCAACTGTTCAAGTCTTGCAAGCAATAGAAAAAGCTACCGTTGCAATAAACATTTCCACCTTGACCAAGCCTCTAACTACCAGGCCATTTGTTCTCTGGACATTCTGTCTAAGTTCTGAATGTACTTTCCCTCCTTCCTGCAACTACCCCCTTCTGAAAGTAACCACGACTTGACATTGTAAGACGGAGAGAACATCAACATCCCTCTGACTAGCACCTGAAGCAATCAATGCACCAAATGGCAGGCCAAGAAACAAACTGAGCAACATACAGGAACGGTTTACAGTTACTTTAAGCAGAACTCAGATGGACAAATTGCAAAAAGTTTCTGCTTTTTATGTCAAAATCCTAAACATGAAACAGAGAGAAACAACCAGAGGGATTGTTCTGTGCATAAATCCTTATAATCCTTACTAGAGACTTTAATCTTTGAAACTTGGTCAACAACTGCTGCAGGTTTTATTCCCCGCCTGGCCAGAGTGTGCAAGGGGAGGGGATTCGCTGCAGGGTACCATTAACCTAACTTTGCCATTGTTTTTGGGTAATGATTAAACAAATTGTTTTTTTTAGAAAAACAGCAGAGTACAGTCACTGCAACCTTGGGACAGGTTGTAGCTGCACAAACCGGTTAGAAGTGGTGAAGCCCACAGTCTGATGGGTAAACCCTTGAAGAATTGTTTCCAAAACACAGTGAGTGCTTGGAGGGGCAGAGGCAGAGGGACTCCTGCAATCCACTGTCTCAGCTGGAAGGTTTGGGACAGCATCTTCCTTCAAAGGTGAATGGATTTCTTATAATTTTCCTGAAGAGATGTCTGCTAGATTCACAGATAGCTATCTGGACTGTAACATTTTCTGTTTGATTTTTGAGATCCTGGAACTGATTGGTGAGACATTGATTGAAATGGATGCTGCAAGATTCTGGGCTGTGTTGGACCGCACTTGTCGGATCCTTGGGATTCTTACTGCTGCAGGTAAGTGAAATAAACCAAGTGTCCATTGCCAATAGCAACAGTAAACACACCTTCAGACAATTAAACCTTATAAACAGGCAACCCTCATTACCTGCAAATCTTGCACATCTTTTATACATTCATATTGCAGGATTTGGGCATTGCAGGGAAGGTGTTCATTGTCCATCCCAAGGTGGTCTTGTGAAGGTGGTAATGAGCGGCTTTCTTGAGCAGCTGCAGTCCTTCTGGTGAAGGTTCTCCCACAGTGCTGGTGGCTTGAGAGTTCTAGGACTTAGATCCAGCAACAATGAACAGCAACATATTTCCAGATTGGGACAGTTAACAACCTGGAGGGGAATCTGCAGCTTGTGGTGTCCCTGGTCCTTCTTGATGGTTGTGGTCATGGATTTGGGAGGTGCTGTTTGAGTAGCCTGGACGAGTAGTACAGGCTGCTCTAACACGTGTACTTTGTAAAAACAGCTGTGCTCTGTAAAAACTGCTGTACTCTGTACAAAACAGCTGTACTCTGTAAAAACAGCTGTGCTCTGCACAAAACAGGTGTACTCTGCAGTACATTTTGAAGATGGTGCATACTGCAGCCACTATCCGCTGGTAGGGAAGGGAATGTTTAGGATGGAGGATGGGGTGCCAATCAAATAGGCTGCTTTCTCCTGGATGGTGTCAAGTTTGCTGACCATTGTTTGAGCTGCACTCATCCAGGCAAGTGAAGAGTACTCCATCACTCGCCTGGCATCTGCCTTGTTGATGGTGGAAAGGCGTTGGGGTTGCCCTAAGGTGATTAACTCACCATGGGAGACCCAGCCTTTGACTTGCTCTTGGTGTCCTTGTATTTATGCAGTCAGTCCAGATGAACAGTGAATGGTGACCCCCAGCTCAGGCTGTTGATGGTGGGTGACCTGTGATGATAATGTTAAATATCAGTGATAAGTGGTTAGACTCTTTCTTGTGGGAGAATATCATTGCTTGGCACTCATAAGGCATGAATGTTACTTGTCCACACCAGAATGCAATTAATTTTGGGACATTAGAACTTTCTTTTGCAGGGCACATCACCTAAGTTCTTAACATAAGAATGTAAGAAACAGGAGCAAGAGTTGGCTGTTTAGCCATTAACTCTGATCTGCCATTCGCTAAGATTGATCCAACCATAACCTCAGCACCCCTGCCCCCTCCCTCCTCACACCCCTCAACTCGTAATTCAAATCTGTCAGTCTGCACCTTGAATATATTCAATGACTGCCTCTCCAGCTCTCTGGGGTAGAGGATCCCAAAGATTCACGATCCCCTGAGAGAGCAATTCCCTCCTCATTTCTGTCTGAAATGGGTGGCTCCTCATCCTGAAACTATCCCCAGTTCTTAATACCCCACTTAAGGGTAACATGCTCTCAGCATCCACCCTGTCCATCCCCCTCAGAACATTATGTTTCAGTAAGATTGTCTCTCATTCTTCTAAGCTCCAGTAAGTATAGGCCCAACCTGCTCAATCTTTCTTCACACATCAGCCCCCTTATCCCGGAATCAACCAAGTGAACCTTTTCTGCATCGAAAGTATGTCCTTCCTTAAATCTGAAGAACAAAACTGTGCACAACATCCCGCATATGGTCTCATCAGTGCCCTGTGAAGTTGCAACAATACCTCCTAACTTTTATACTCCATACTCCTTGCAGTGAAGGCCAACACTCCATTAGTCTCCTCAGCAGTGTTTTGTGTTTCATGCAAGAGGTCTCCTAGATCTCTTTGTACCACATTTCAAGGACTCACCTTGTTTAAATAGTGATTTATTTTTTCATTCTTCCTTCAAAAGTGGATAACCTCAGTGTATTGGATAACCATACTGTTCTAATTAAGTGTTTTGCATCGATGATACTGAACTAAAATGTTATTCTTCAATACTGCATATTTCCTGTGCTTTAGTAATAAGGAAACAGGGGCGAGCTTTTTCCACAGTAAAGATGTTACTGGATTTTTCATGTGACTTTCAAACTCTCCTGAGTGAGACCTTTTGGAAATGGGAACACTCTCCAGGGCACCCACTACAAATGCTGAAGGGTCTGGTCTAATATTTGGCAGGGAATAGCAAACACACAAGGAAATCAGATCACTGATATTGAAAATTATGTTTTATTAGAATGCAGCAAGAATCTTATATCTTCATAAGTATGGAGAAAACAAAATAATTAGAAACATACGTGATAAAGACCACTGATCTCATGACCTTCTGGGATCTACTCATAATGTTCCAACACAAATTTGAAAAGCTGCATCATACAGATTTACAGGACGTTGGGAGTGTGAATTTCTTGCTTCAGGTGGACTAGGAGGTTGTTGAACGTGAATGTGGCTGTGGCCATGTGTCATTCTGAATTTTAAACTCCTACAGAAGGTGGTTAGCTTGACGTGTGTTCAACTTCACATAGAAGTTAATTTGAGCTCCAGCACTAAATGCTGATCTGAGAAAGGAAGAACATGTCACTGAGGTCAAAAGGAACAGTGTGGCAGTGGAGAACAAACAGGGAGAGATTGTGGAAGCAAAGCCCAAGGATAAGTACTTCCAGAGTTCCCAGTGAGAATGAGTTGAAGCAGGGAGCCGTGATGTCGAGGCTGTAGGGGCAAGGAAATACCAGGAGGTGGGAGTTGCTGACCTTATGGACTGCAGAGGCTCACAGGCTACCCTGTCATTGAAACAGAGAAACAGGGAAGAATGTGGAGTGGTGCCTGCCAGTGAGGGAAAGGCTGTGCATCAGACAACAAGCTATTGCCTTGGCTCAAAACCAGAGGTCATGGAGAGATAAGTGAGTCTCCCTAGTTACAGCTTTGGTCTTCTCTCCCTTACCTTGTAGAAGGAAGCCCTGAGATCCACTGAGTCTATGCCAGCCCTCAGAGCAATCCCATCAACCCCTTTCTCCCATTTATTTCCCTGTAACCTTTACTATCCCAATGTGTCCATTCATTCCCCTCCATTTCCTCTCCTACCCACCTACATTCGAGGAATTTACAGCGGCCAATTAACCTACCAACCCACACATCCTTGGGAGCATCTGGGGAAGCTCATGTGGTCACAGACAGAACGTGCAAACTCCACATAGTCCGCACCAGAGGTCAGGATTGAACCCAGATGGCTGGGACAGTGAGGGGGCCACACTACCTGCTCTGCCATTCTATTGCCCATCCTGTTTAATGGGTGGAGGTGGGGGGGGAGATTATATTTGCCTTGAGACAGTTCAGAGAAGGTTAAATTGGTTGATTCCTGGGATGAAGTTGTCTTCTGGGGAACAATAGAGCAGGTTAGGCTGACCCTGATAGAAGGTAGATGAATGAGAAGTGATCTTATTGAAATGTAGGAGGTCACTGGGCAGCAGAGAAGCTGAGGGGACATGTCCTCTCATGGGAGAAGTCAGGACCAGAGGACACTGCTTCAGAATAAGGCATTGCCCATTTAAGATTGGTATTGGTATTCTCACATGTACCAAGATACAGCGGAAAAACTTGGCTTTGTAAGAATCCATACAGATCACCTCCAATCATAAGTGCTTTCAGGTAGTACAAGGGAAAAACAATAACAGAATGCAGAGTACTGCATAATGTTACGGTTACAGTCACAGAGAAGGTGCAGTGCAGGTAGACAATAAGGTGCAAGGGCCCCGCCTGGTAGATTGTGAGGTCGAGTCCATCTTATCATACTAGGGGACCATTCAAGAGTCTAAGAACAGTGGGATAGAAGCTGTCCTTGAGCCTGGTGGTGTGTGTTTTCAAGCTTCTGTATCTTCTGCCCAATAGAAGGGGCAAGAAGAGAGAATGCCTGGGGTGGGAGGGGTCGTTGATTATGTTGGCTGCTTTTCCAAGGCAGTGAGAAGTGTAGGCAAAGTTGAGGAGGAACTTCTTTTATCAGAGGGTTGTAAATCTTTGGAATTCTTTATCCCTGGCAGTTGTGGAGGCTGAATGATAAATTGTGTTCAAGGCTGAGACAGACAGATTATCGCACTACAGAGGAGTTGAAGGATGTCTTCAATGGTGGAGGACATGTTTAACATGCCAAAGAGAGGTGTTACGGTGCGATGGGAGGTGAGGACCTCAATACAATTGCTGTCATTAAAGAGGTAGTGATGAGCAAACTAGTGGGTCTAAAGGTAGACAAGTCCCCTGGTCCTGATGGGATGCATCCCAGGGTACTGAAAGAAATGGTGGAAGTTACAGTAGATGACCTTGTGATAAGTTACCAAAATTCTCTGGACTCTGGGCAGCTCCCAGCGGATTGGAAGACAGTGAATGTCACGACACTGTTTAAACATAAGGATGTAGACAGAAGGCAGGTAACTATAGGCCAGTTAGCTTAATGTCTGTAGTTGGGGAAATGCTTGAAGCTATCATTAAGGAAGAAACAGCAAGACATCTGGATAGAAGTGGTTCTATCAGGCAGACACAGAATGGATTCAGGAAGGGCAGGTCCTGTTTGACAAACTTACTGGAGTTCTTTGAGGATATAATGAGCACAGTGGATAGAGGGGAACAGGTGGATGTTGTATACTTGGATTTCCAGAAGGCATTGAACGAGGTGCCACATAAAAGACTTATCCATAAGATAAGAGTGCATGGAGTTGGGGGTAAGGTATTAGCATGGATAGAGGATTGGTTAACCAATAGAAGGCAGAGAGTTGGGATTAGTGGGTGTTTATCTAGTTGGCAATCAGTGATGAGCAGGGTGCCGCAGGGGTCGGTGCTGGGCCTGCAACTGTTCACGATATACATTAACGATTTGGAAGAGGGGACCAAGTGTAGTGTATCTAAGTTTGCTGATGACACTAAATTGAGTAGAAAAGCAAATTGTGCAGGGGATGCAGAGAGTCTTCAGAGAGATATAGATAGGTTAAGTGAGTGGGCAAGGGTCTGGCAGATGGAGTACAATGTTGTTAAATGCAAAGTCATCCACTTTGGAAGGAAAAATGGAAGATCAGATTATTATTTAAATGGTGAAAGATTGCAGCATGCTGTTGTGCAGAGGGACTCGGGAGTGCTTGTGTATGAATCGCAAAAGGTTGGTTTGCAGATGCAACAGGTTATCGAGAAGGCAAATGGAACGTTGACCTTCATTGCTGGAGGGATTGAATTTAAGAGCAGGGAGATTATGCTGCAACTGTACAGGGTACAGGTGAGGCCGCACCTGGAGTACTACGTGCAGTTCTGGGCTCCTTACTTGAGGAAGGATATACTGGCTTTGGAGGCGGTGCAGAGGAGGTTCACCAGGTTGATTCCGGAGATGAGGGGGTTAGCCTATGAGGAGAGATTGAGTTGCCTGGGACTATACTCGCTGGAATTCATAAGAATGAGGGGGGACCTTATAGAAATGTATAAAATTATGAAAGGGATAGACAACATTGAGACAGGAAGGTTGTTTCCACTGGTAGGTGAGACTAGAACTAGGGGACATAGCCTCAAGGTTCGGGAGAATAGATTTTGGATGGAGATGAGGAGAAACTGCTTTTCCCAGAGAGTAGTGAATCTGTGGAATTCTCTGCCCAGGGAAGCAGTAGAGGCTACCTCATTAAATATATGTAAGGCACAGTTAGATAGATTTTTGCACAGTAGGGGAATTAAGGATTATGGGGAAAAGGCAGGTAGGTGGATCTGAGTCCACGGCCAGATCAACCATGATCTTATTGAATGGCGGAGCAGCCTCGACAGGCCAGATGGCCTCCTCCTGCTCCTATTTCTTATGTTCTTATGATGTGGGGAACTGGCAACGAAGTAGAACTGTGGCCAAGATCAGGCCGGCCACGATCTTATAGAACAGCAGAGCAGACCCAAGGTGCTGAATGGCTGACCTCTGCTCCTGTCTCGTATGTTCCACATTCAAATTCTGAGCAGATCAAGTGTCCTCCCGTGAAATACTCACTGAATAGGTTAAATTCTGGACATTGAAATTGAAGCCAACATTAATTCGTCACAGATGCAAGGGAGGATTCTGTGATATAGGATTCCAGAGAAATCAACAAATCCAAAAATGGAACGTGACAGTTTAATATGCCTGGAGATGAAAAGTTGTACACACACTCACAACTGGAATCGTGTGGCATTTAAAAAGGTTAATTCAAGGATTGATATTTTGACAAACACAAATGAACTCAAAAAGTAATGTAAATACCCAATATGCTGTTATTTCATTCCAATGACAGGTCATCGACCTGAAACATTAACTATTTTTCTCTCCACATTTTGTCTGATTTACTGAGTATTTGCAAAATCTTCTGTTTTTATATCACATTTCCAGTATCTGCGGTGCTTTGCATTTTTGTAAATTGAACCGCCTAGCCCGTTCATAACATCCAACATCCAATTAAAAACTTTGTTGAGAGAGTGGACAGGAAACTGAAACATTCACTTGTCATCTCCAGCACAGTTAATGTGATTGTTATTGGATCTGACGGCATTTCAATGCAGGTTGATTTTGATATGACCTTACAAGAACCCTCAATTGCAATCACCTTTCACAAATTCTCCCCCTGCACAACAAAGGATATAAAGAAGGAAATTTTTTTTACATAAATAAATCTGTGATCAATCAAAGATTCCAGTCTAATGTCAGGATCCAAATAATGTTTGAAGAGCACTTACACTGTGCCCTTCAAGTTCATAATGTCAGTTTAATTTCTCACTGAGATTACAATCCAGAAATTAAGTGAGCCATTACTTTTATGCAATAAATGTTTGAATAAGATTTCTCAAGTGCTACACAAATTAAATGCCGCCTTTAACCCTTTACTGGCCAGGCAGTTAAGCAGGACAGAGTGAACCCATTGAAAATCCTGGAAATTCTTCAAGTATTTGTTTGGGAAAAGTTTCCAAATCAACGTGGAAATAATTACATTGTTAGGTAAAGTTTTTAAGCAATAATCTTGCATATTTTTGGTAGATCTTAAATCTGGGCTGAATGAAGGGCCATTCCTCACTAAAGACAAATCTGCAGAGGTCACGTTTGACAAGTTCCCAGCCCCGGAGGTGTTTGGAGGTTGCAGAACTAATGAAACTGTCCACACATTACTCACACTGTGCCTGCTCTAGCTCCCATGAAGCACAGCCTACAACCAGAAAACAAGCTTTGAGCCAAAATAACCAAATACTTTCCTGTCGTACAATCAGGTGGTGCCAGATTTCTGTCAGTCCCACAATTAAATCTGTACAAGATTGGGAGCATGCTTCAGGTTATACAGTGGTGAATGCGGGACCATGGCTCCCTGCACATCATTCTGTGCGACACTTGTTTCATGTCCAACACAGCGAGATGCATGATACTGAACAGAGACTGAGACACGTTCATACTTGGAACGTGGGTGGATGATGAAGAGGCTTTGCTAGGACAAGAATCTGAGAAATGGTGATAAGTGAGACAGAAGTAAAATTCTGCAGATGCTGAAAATCTGAAATAAAACAGGTAACACTGGACACACTCAGCATGTCAGCCAGTGTCTGTGAAGAGACAGACAATTAAGATTTCAGATCATGACCTGAAGTTTGTTTAAATAGATATTTTAATGCTGTTGAGTTGTGTGTACCAGTGTGTTCCAGGATCTGCTCCAGGATCTCCTCTCTTTGCTGCTTTGTACGTCACCAAGGCAAAGGCAGGTTAAGAAACAATTCAGAGACAAACCCAGCATGTGGCATGGCTTCACTTTGCACCAAACAGAACTAAACCACAGGCATCTTGTTTCCCAGATGTTCAAACTTACACACTTACCCCCAGGACCAGTCAAACAAAGCTGATGACAGCTCTGATCACCTTAACATGAGCTGCGATTTGGCAGAAAACAAGTGGAATCAGTTATAAGTTAACCTCTGGATTTTAAGTGCAATATCACCATGAGGAAGATTAAGTTGGTGACAGATTAGAAGCTAAATGGAAGAGTAGTGAAGTATCCTTACTGACACAGACGTTAGGGTGTTTCTCTTTTGTTAGAGCCAGTGGTTATACCTTAGAGATTTTTTGCTCCATCTTTAGAGTTCATTGTGTCAAAGGTGGGGGGGGGGGGGGGGGGGGGTCACAAGACTAACCTTCAAAAAATAGGTGGATATTTATTGGTAAAAGGAAATATTTGGAGGATCAATAACTAATTCTCAATCTATGCCAGTGCATTGCACTCAATTCAAGCTTGTTGACCAATCCTGTGAATGGGACCTGCTCAAAAACATTCTGCAAAACTAAATACATCTCATCCTCTTGTCCCCCTTTTCTAGTCTACTAATCACAGCCCCAAAGAATTCTAACAGATTAGTCAAGCATGTTTTCTCTTCGATAAGTCCATCTTGGCTCTCCTCAGTCCTGTTATTATGTTCTAGGTGAATATATCCTCCATTTTATATTCAAACAGAAGAGTGATCTGATTGGATTGTTACTGGTGCAAACGTGATGGGCTGAGTGGCCTCCCATGTGGTGTCAACCATACAAGACAAGTCTCTTGGCAGTGATGTTGGAGCAGGTTGATACTGAGTCCATTATCGTAAAGTGTCGGGTGGCTGAAGCATTCACAACTAAACAGGAAACTGTGGGCAACTGTAACCTTCAGGGGCTAACGTCCAGAGTGAGTTGATGGCCTGACAGGGGCCATGACTGTAAGGGAGCTGTAAGGCCTGGAACTTGTTAGGAGCCTCCAAACTGACCGTGAGGAAGGAAAAGACTGGTGGGAGAAATGTGAGTTCCTTGTAGACAGAGACAGGAGTGTTTACAGTGGGAGATAAAGGGATGATAGAGAAATTAAACAAATGCTTTACGTGGCTGCCTTCTTGGGAAAAGCCTGTAGAAACACGAGAGGACCAAAGGTCTGGCAGGGAGGAGGAACTGAAGGAAATTATTGAAAAGTAGGAGCTGGGGAGACTGAAAGCCAATAAACCTCAAGGACCGGTGATCTACATCCCAGAAGGTGCATTGGTTATCAGCTTTCAAAATACAGTAAACTCTGAAATCATCCTTGCAGGTTTGAGGGCAGCACATATGAATTATTTAAGAAGTGAGGGAGAGAAGACAGAGAAGAGACAACCTGTCAGCCTGACATCGGTCACAGGGAAAATGCATGGATATAACATGGAGGATATATTCACCTAGAACATAACAACAGGATTGAACAGAGCCAAGGTGGATTTATCAAAGAGGAGTTATGCTTGACTAATCTGTTAGAGTTCTTTGGGAGTGTGATTGGTAGAATAGACAAGGGGGACCAGAGGATGGGATGTATTTCGTTTTGCAGAATTCAGGTCCCACTCAGAGGATTGGTCAGCAAGGTTGAATTGGGTGCAATGTACTGGCATAGACTGAACAGAATGGAGTGGGAATAAAGGGATCCTTGTCAGATTGGCAGGCTGTGACTAGTGGGGGTACCTCAGAAATCAGCGCTTGGGTCCCTGCCTCTTACATCAAATTTGACTGAGGGACCATGTGTCATATTTCCAAATTTTCTGTTGATACAAAACAATGGGAGATTGTGGAGCTGGGAAAAAGATGTAAAGAGGATATGGACAACCTCAGCGAGTGACTGAGAACGTGGCAGATGGACTATCACGTGGAAAATGTGAGGTCATCCACTTTGATGCACAAATCAGAAAAAGACAGCAAAACACAAACTGCTGGAGGAACTCCTTGGGTCGGGCAGCATCTGTGGAGAGAAATGGACAGTTGACGTTTCAGATCAAGACACAAAAACATTGGAAGGAAGTGACGAGCCTGTGACAGACTGGGCAGTGTTCACTACTCTGCAGGTTCCATCAGTCCAGAGCAGAGCAGTTGCCATACCAGGGCTGAAATACAACCCGTCAGGATACTTTCTATAGCATATCTGTAGAAGTTCGAGAGAAACCTCATGGACACGCCAAATCTTCTGAGAAACCTCAGAAAGTAAATAGGTTGATAGGCTTTGTTGATCACCACATCAGTGTGGAGGGACCTGGTGAAGCTCTAGGGAACTCTTTGCCTCCTTAAAGGAACTGACCTGTGCTGAATGGTTGTCACTGAATGTGTAGCAGGAATTCACACCATTGGTGCCCATGTGGTGTCGGCCTTGTTTCAGGCATGGAGCCTCCACTGCTGCCCCTCCACAGTGAGGAGTTTGTCCCTGGTGCTGGAAAAAATTCCCCAGTAAATTTTGTTGCCATTTCTACTGATGTGGGAAATTTGCAACGAGGCCAAGTATGGGTGTCCACGTGCTTCACGATTTGGACTGTGTTGCTCAACGTTTAAACTCCACAGAAATTCATCCCAAAAATATAATTTAATAATTCTGCAAAGTCACAATGTCTGCATCAGCCCTGAAATGTCACCACTCCTCGATTCCTGGTGCTGAACCCCATTGTTTCAAATGGCTGTGGATTGAAGACATCCTCCAACCACAGCTTCTGTGAAAGGAAGAGCTTTGGCTTCAGCGGGGCTACCTGACTGGAAGGAGTGGAATAGTTCTCAGAGCCAAATGATAACAGAATCACCTGCTTACCCTCTTACAGCAGTATTCAGATCTGTACGTTTGCAATGTGACCCTCTTCTTCAAGAATATTCTTAGCAGTGAGGAAATTTCCATCCATCCATGTGCACTGTGGAATTCACATCTTGATTGCCCTGGTACAGCTGATGTACCTCTTCTGGTCTGGTCTGTGAAAAAGTTGTCCCTCAGGTTCCTATTAAATCTCTCCCCTCTCACCCTAAACCTATGCCCTCTAGCTCTTGATTCCCCAACCCTGGGAAAAAGACCATGTCCAGCTTGATTTAAGACCATGTACAAGGAATGGAATACTCCAGTGTGCCATATCAAGTGGGAAGTCAAACAATCTGCTTACGTCTGTTTACAGTAAATGTTCCGTGGAAAGTTGGCTTATTATTGTCACGCGTACCGAGGTACAGTGGAAAACTTGTCTTGCATACCGTTCATACAGATCAATTCATTACACAGTGCATTGAGGTAGTACGGGGTAAAAACAATAACAGAATACAGAGTAAAGTGTCACAACTACAGGGAAGTGCATTGCAGGCAGACAATAAGGTGCAAGGTCATTACAAGGTAGATTGTGAGGTCAAAAGAGTCCATCTTATCGTACTAGGGAACCATTCAATAGTCTGATAACAGCACGATAGTATGTTGTGCCTACTCTTTGGTTTGATCTGGATGTCACCGATGGACCTGACCTTTGATCTTGGGTATCAACAAGACAAATGTATGCAGGCAGGAAAACACTGTGAGAATCAGTGTTGCTCTGATGAAAGGTCATCGACCTGCAATGTTAACTCCTTATCGGATGCTGCCTGACCTGCTATGTTTTTCCAGCACTTTCTGTTTTTATTTCGGTTCACCCGACACATATTTTGAACTCTACTCATTTGTTTCTATTTTTTTTCCAGAGCGAGCCAGTTTAAATTAAATCCATAGACTTATGGAACTAACACTGGCAGCTCTGGGGCAGGGCTGAATTTCACCGATGGATTTCTGTGAGATTTACAGTAAACATATTCTTTATTTTGGAAACTAGAATGAAGTAGGGAAGGGCAGCCATGTACAATGTGGCTCCAAGGCTTGGTAGCTTCAACACCAGCACAATGGACTGAGAGGTTTATACTTCAGCTCTTGACTGGTAGTATTGTCCAGCCCAGGAGTGCCACGTGGTGCTGCTCAGCACTGCCACCTACTGGTCTGAAGGAGTCTACAAACCGGGGCAGGAGGCAGAGCATTAACCCCAGACCACAACGCACACTGAACCAACAGTGGGTAAACAGTGGGCCTCAGTGTATGTGTGGAAGGAAATACAAAGTTGCCCCTGTTCCTATTTTGTGTACAGGGCTGGGACAGGACAGTACAGGACCGGTGTAGGACTGTACAAGACTGTACGGGGCTGGTGTGGGACTGTATAGGACAACACAGGGACAACGTAGTCTGTACGCGGCTACAGGAGGGTTACAGGAGGTCTGGAAGAGACTGCATAGGGCTGCACAGGGCTGCACAGGGCTGCGTAGGGCTGCACAAGGTCTATCTGGAGTCTGCAGTCCCGGGTGTTTCCCTGCAGCCTGAGCCCCCAGAGTCAGAGAGTCCAAACCCTCCCTGAGCCCAGATCCCACCGCACCCCCCCCCCCCGACCCCCCCGTCAGTCAGTTGGTGCTGAGGGTCTCCCGATGGACCAGCCCGTTGCCAGCCGCCTTGGTTGACGGCAGCCAGCACAGAGCCTTGCACTGGGTGTAAACCCTCAGGGACTCACTGTGGCAGGGTCGGTCCTCGGTCTGCCCGGTCTGCCTCTCCCTGACCTTCCCAGGGGACACGTCCTGCCCGTCAGTGTTGTTACAGACTAACTCTGAGCGGCTGGGCCTTTGCCCTGGGTGGTTTACACCGTGTGCTGGAGTGGGTTATTCTGGCCCATCGCCAGTTCTGGTTCAGGCACATGGACAGTGGAGTCACTGCCCCCGACATTCTGCTCTCTCAGTGATTCGTGGTCAATGCAGAATTCACTTGAGGCCGGCGTCAGGTTTGCCTTTGCCCCACCCGACAGCAACCCCATCGGCCCATCGGTGTGTCACCGTGATTTCCAGTTGTGATTCAGTCGAGAGCAGCCTCGCCTCACACGAGACCTGAGGGGCGGTGCTGAGGGAGTGTCGCACTGTGGGAGGGGTAGTACTGATGGAGAGGGAGCACGCGGTATCCACAGGCACCCTGGTTGAGTTCTGCAATCGGTGGGCCTCCCAGGGGATCGCGTGTGTCGTGGACGGTGTGAATTAGATTCTAATCTGAAGTAATGTGTTTTGCGGTAGTTTAGTTAGAGTTATCTGATGTAGTTCTGCATCTGTGTAGTTCCTTCTTGTATTAGTTGCTGTAGTTTTGACACTGTATGTAATTTTGTAGTGCTTTAAGTGAATAAACTTTTGTATATACAACAAAAGGGGTGGTGCTGAGAGTGTATAGTATTGGCTTCACCCGTTTCCTGCTGCAGATTCACTGCCACGAAACACTTCAGGACATCAAGGGGAGGAGGACACCATTCGCCTCCTCCAGCTTGCTCTGCCATTCGTGCTCTCTCCGCACGCTTCTGCACGCCCTTGAACACCAGTCAGTCACTCCTACCCCACAGCTCCCTGGGGTAGAGAATTCCCAACTATTCACCACCCTCTGAGAGAAGAAATTCCACCTCAGCTCCTGTCAAATGGGAAAGCTATTGGTCTGAAATGGCCTAAAGTGTTCTGCTTTCTATCTCCTTACCTTCTTAAATTGTGGTGTTACGTTTGTGGTCTTTCAATCCTCTGGGACATCTCCAAAAATCCAGGGAGCTCTGGTAGATCACAACAACAACCGGCACCATCTCTGCAGCCACTTCCCACACAAACAATGCTACAGGCCACCAGGTCCAGGGACTCCAGCGTTTAAGCTCCAATAGTTTCCTCCACTGAAAGAGAAGTTCCTCACTCTCTGTAACTCCCTGATTATTTATTATTATTGGAAACTTCTGAGTGTCTTCCTGCTTTTAGCATCTTTAAATCCTGGGAGAGATGTGAAATGGCCATGAAATGTGTGCATGCCAGTATGTGGTCTCTTCTGAGGCAGGTAACCACACTTGTGCTGTGGGTTTGTACCAGTTCACAAGTAGAATGGTGCTGCCCACAGTCATTCCACACAGGAACCTTGCAGTTCTCGGGCTGAGGAAACCTCTCTCTCGTCAGACTGGGGCCATGTCAAACCCAGCTCCCTGTGGTGAAGGAGGAGTTTACCAAGCTCCTGCCCCACCCAGATTGCCACTGACTAGAATCAGCAGTAAAGGATGGGTTTGACCTTGCAGTGCCTGTGCTGGGAGTTCTTTAACTGAAGCAAGCCAAAGATGGGGATTATGTAGCACCTCTCCCAGGTGGTACAGGTAATGTGCACACCAAACCAGGCTTCATTCACCTGCCAGAGAAACAAAAGGACTGCAGATGCTGGAATCTAGATGTAAAACATGATGATGCTGGAGGAACTCAGCAAGTCAGGCAGCATCCGTGGAGAAAAGCAGGCGGTCAACATTTCAGGTCAGGACCCCTTCTTCAGGACTCTAAAAAAGGGTCCTGAACCAAAATGTTGACCGCCTACTTTTCTCCACGGATGCTGCCTGACCTGCTGAGTTCCTCAGCATCATCGTGTTTTCATCATTGACCTGCCGTGGTGACAGCAAAAGGGGGAAGTGCAGAGCCCTGAGAACAATCCCTGCTATATCCCATACCTCCATCCACATCACCCACAGTTTAGGACATTGAAACCTGGGTCATGTTTTCCTGGATTTTTACCCCGTGAACATCCAATTCTTTGTGTCTTTATATAATAATCAAAGCCACACAGTGCCAGCACAGTCATATAGCCGTGGCAGGGAAGTACGTTCAAGAGGATAGTTTTTGAAATAGAAGGACAAAAGATTGCATTGCTGTGTATAATTATGAAATATATTGTTAGGTGACAAGGGAAAGATGATTTTCCTCAGTGGGACATTGATGGCAGGTAGTCAGCAAGTTCAATTAGTCATTGAGAGAAGGAAGATTCTTCACACTGAAGACTGTTGCAGGATGAAATTGTTTTGACAAAGGAAGCAGCTGAGGCAGAGATGGCATGAGAATCAAAAACCCGCAGATGTCGGAAATCTGAAATAAAAATAGAAAAAGCTGCAAATACTCAGCAGGTCAGTCAACATCAAGGGGTAAAAGAAGCAAAGTCAACATTTCAGGTCAAAGAGCCTTTCATCAGAACTGGGAAAGAGAGAAAACAAGTTAGTTTTAAGTTGCAGAGAAGGTGAGGGGTAGAGGAAAAGGCATAGGGTATATCTTAGGTAGGGTGAGGTCAGGGTTGCCTTGGGGATGAGATGTCACTGGAGTCAGCTGGTTGATGTGGTAAGTTAGAGAGAGAACAGGAACAAAAGGAAAATAAAAGCAGTAAATGAGGGCAGTTAGAACAAGAGAACATTAATAAAGGAGCAAAAAATCTGTGAAAGGCAGATGTAGAAATTGCTCGAGACACACGAGACCGCAGATGATAGAATCTGGAGCAACACAGAAAGACTCTCCCGGATGAAGGGTCTTGACCCAAAAATGTCAATTGACCATTTCCCTCCACAGGTGTTGCCTGACCTCCGGTGCTTTCTCTTGTGTTGCTATAGGAAACACCCAGCAGGTCAGGCTATAGTAGTGCCGATAGAAAAACTCAGCCAATGTTAAGATAAATGACTCTCAGAAGAACTAGTCATTTCTGATACAGAGAAAGTCAGTTAACTGAGGTTATTGAATTCAATGAAAAGCTGCAACCTGCTCAAACTGAAGGTGAGGTGCCATTCCTCAAGCTAACACTGAGCCTCATTGAAACAGTCCAGGAGAGGGAATGAGATGCAGAATTGAAGTGGAGGCAACAGAAGGCTCAGGGTCACCTCTGAATGTAGGTGCTCAGCAGTACAGTCACTCGGCCTGCATTTGGTTTCTCTGGTGTGAAGGAAGCAATGTCGTAAGCAGTGAGTGCAGTACACTGGATTGGCAAACGTGCAAGTGAAACATTGCTCCATCCCCTGCGGTTGCATGGGGAGGTGCCGTGAGAAGGGGTGTGCTTGATGGAAATAGAAGAGAAAACCAGGGACCCGTGAAGTGAATGATCTTGGGAATGCTGAGAGAGCATCAGAATCAGGTTTATTATCACGGTCTTGTGTGATGTGAGACGTGTTGTTTTGCAACAGCAGTACAGTGCAAGACAAAAGCTATAAATTACTAAAATAAATAAACAGTGCAAGAAAAGGAATAATGAGATAGAATTCATGGGTTCATGGATCATTCAGAAATCTGGTGGCGGAGGGGTGGAAGGTGAAGATCAGGGAAACTCTCTGTCCCCTCTTGGATGCAGTAAATCGATGACACGTGGTCAAGGCTTCTGTCAACTGAGGTAGAGGGGAAACCAAGGACGAGGAAGAAGGATGACAGAGGCGTGTGTGGAAAGTCTCATGGTTGGAGAGGATACGACAGAGATGAAGAGACTGAGAGAACGGAATGGGGTCCATGCAAGACACAGGGTGGAGGGCAGTGTAGTCACAACAGCTGTGGGAGTCTGTGGGCTTGTAAATCACACAGAACTCTTCCTAACAAATTGTTATCTTTTGTGTACCCAAAATAACAAATAATCTTCAAGAGTGATTCCCTCTCGATGATCTGTGGAAGGGCAGAATATAAAATATGACTTGCAACCGACACAAACAGTGGAAAATTTACAGAGTTCTTACAAATGGATTCAATCAATATAAGCGCAGTGTAATGATTTGCTGCCACTCCAAACGCCTTCTCTGTCTGGTAACACATCAGGACTGTGGAATGTGTGGTGTGAAGCCACATTCCTTGCTGTGAGCACTCACTCCTGTTGATGCAAATGGAAAATCACAAGAAAATCCTTAAACATTCACACGAGTGTTTTTTATTGTTTCAAAATATACTTTATTCATAAAAAACCTAAAATACATAAATACAGAACCTTCTAGTCAACATTGTCATAACAAGTAGTGTTACACCATTACTTATCATTGACACTTCATCAGTTATCATCCACTTACAAAGTTAAAGTAAATAGTTCATGGGGTTTTAACACAAATTTTAACTAATTTGAGGCTTTCCTTCTTTGTTGCTGGGTCTAGATATAACGATGAGCAGCAGAGGAACAGGCCCTTTGGCCCACCATGTCTGTGCCATGATGTCAGTTTAAACTGATCCCATCCACCTACATGTGGTTTGTGCTCCTCCACTCCCTGCCTGTTCATGCGCCTGTTTAAATGCCTCTCAAATTTTGCTCTCACATCAGCTTCAGGCACCTACTATTCTCTGTATAAGAAACTTGCCTCACAAATCTCCTATAAATTTTCCCCATTTTACCTTAATGCTGTGCCCTCCAGTATTTCCCATTTCAACACTGGGACAAAGCCTCTAACCATCTATGCTCTCTGTGCGTCTCATAATTTTATAAACTTCTATCAGGTCTCCACTCAGCCTCCGACGCTCCAGAGAAAACAACCCAAATGTGTCCAATCTTTCTTTATAGCCCATATTCTCTAATCCAGGCCACATCCTGGTGAACCTTTTCTGCACCCTCTCCAGAGCCTCCACATCCTTCTTGTAATGTGGCGGCTGCAACTGCAGACTGTACTGCAAATGTAGCCTAATCAAGGTTTGTACAGCTGCAATATACTTGCTAACTTTTATACTTAATTGTCCAAACAACAAAGCAAGCATGCCATACTCCTTCGTTACCACCCTACTATCAACCCTATTACCACTTTCAGGGGGCTATGGACTTGCACCCCAAGATCCCTCGGTACATCAATGCTCCTTAAGGTCCTGCCATCTACCGTATACTTTCCTCTTACATTTGACCTCCCAAAGTGCAGCACCTCACACTTGTCTGGATTAAACTCCGTCTGCCATTTTCTCTGCCCATAACTTCCAGCTGATTCCTATCCTGCTGTATCGTTTGACGGCCTTCCTCACTGTCCACAATTCCACCAATTCCTGCATTGTCTGCAAACTTACATCAGCCCACCTACATTTTTGTCTACATCATAAACAAGAGAGGTCCCAGCACTGATCCTTGAGGAACACCACAGGTCACAGACCTGCAGTCAGAATAACACCTCCACCCCTACCCTCTATGTCTTCTATGGTCAAGCCAATTTGACTTCATCTACCAAGTCTCCGTGGACCCCATGTGCCTGGATCAGCCCACCATGAGGGACCTTGTCAAACATCTTACTAATGTAGACAATATCCACTGTCCTACCCCCATCAATCACCTTCATCACCTCCTTAGAAAATGCAAGAACATTTGTGAGACATGACCTTCCCTGCACTGACTATTCCTAATACAGTCCATACCATACTTAGGTACATCCTATCCCTAAGAAACCTCCTCCAATATTTCCCTGCCACTGATGTGAGGCTCACGTAGTCCTATAATTTCCTGGTTTGTCCCCTACTGCCCTTCTTAGTCAAAGGAACAAACATTGGCTATTCTCTAGTCCTCTGGGATCTTACCTGTGGCTAAACAAGATACAAAGATCTCTGTCAAGTCCAACAGCCATCTCCTCTCTGTATCTCTATAAGTAACCAACCTGGAATAGATCCCATCGGCCCTGAGACATAGCCATCATTTTCAAGACCTAACACCTCATCCTTCTTGATATCAACATGCCTACAATATCAGCACAGCTCTTCCTGATCTCACTATCCTCCAGTCCTTCTCCCTGGTGAGTACCTCATTTAGTACCTCGCCCACATCCTCTGGCTCCAGGCACACATTATCTCCTTTGTCCCTGAGTGGTTCTACTTCTCCTAGCTACCCTCTTGTTTTAATGTATGTATAAAATGCCTTGGAATTCTCCTTAATCGTTTCATGGCCCCTTTTAGCCCTCCTGATTCCATGTTTTTCTTTCCTGCTTCCTATATATCCCACAATCCTGGAACTCTCTGCCCAACACTTTCACCAGAATGAACTGCAGGCCGTTCATGAAGATAACTCAGCATCACTTTCTCATAGGTGACTAAGTATGGGCAGTAAATGCCAGTAACATCATGCCCTGTAAACTGACAGAGAGAGCTCCCTTGGACTAGAGAGCAGAAGGTCACTCCCCATTCTTTCTTAGAAGGGTGTGTTTGTTGCCCATCCTGGTTCCTCTAAGTGGGGGATGGGCCCTCCTCTCGAACACAGGTCGGAGCTTGACCTGTGTGTTGCACAAGGACATTTCAGAGAGCAGTGAAAGGTTTTCCACATTGATGGAGGAATGGAGTCACATGCAGGTCAAACCGGAAAAGGGCAGTGGCCACACAGACATCAGCAAACCCGTGAGACTTTTACACACTCTGAAGTGAAGGCTTTAACTCACATTGTAGACTTACATCCAGATTACTTGTTAACTATCTTCAGATTCTTCATTGTGGCAGGAGAATTTGAGCTCATAACGTGAAGAACATCACTCCAAGCCTGCAGTGCTGCTGGTGCAGTCATGGAACCACAAATATTCTCCAGAGGTCCCACAGGGTTTGTGCAACACATGAAGAACAGTGGAAGGATTTGCTTTAGTCCAATCCTACATATGATCAGATAACCCCTCAATCAAGGCAGCCTGTGGCAGCCAGGAATGAGCCTCAGCCAGGGGAGGAGACGGAGAGAAATTCATAGAGGAAAATGTTATGATGAGGACAGGGTGGGAGGAAGCATTTGAAGTTAAGTTCTCTGTTAGAAAGCACACAGCTGTTGAAAAGTTTGGTGATGTAGAGATATTTCATCTGTATAAGGCCGATGCATTTGGCTTCTTCTCAAACTGGCTGGTCTGTGTACCTCAGGAGGGAGTTGGGAAATATTTCTCCTGGTCACACTCTGCCATCTAGTGTTGAACAGAGCAGTGTCTCTAATGTGTGGTGCCGTGAGCACACAGTACCACTAAAGCATGGTGTTATGGCCCTCTACAGATTTAAACCATTATTTAAGTGTTTAAGTTATTCTTTAATTCTTTATTTGGAATTGCATTTACTGCTCACCCATAGCTCATCTGTAGTGTCAGTGTGGGGGGTTTGAACCACTGCTGTCCTTGTTGGGGTAATTGTGTCATGACAAATGGATGTCCAGACGTTATGTGATTCCTGGCCTCTCTCTTGCAATCTGAAAGCCTTAGGTTCAGATAAATCCCAGCACAGGGTCAAGGTGCAAACTCAGAGGAACCCCCGTCCTGACCCTGAGAAAAGATCACCATCTTTTGAAAGCTGAATCTTTGTTTGAAGGTCAGCTTGGTTGATCGGTACAAAGCTCCAGCTGAGTTTAGTTGTTAAGAGGGAGAAATAGCTACTTAACTGGCAGCAGATCATAATTAATGACTTACCTTCTATCCATTTAATACGTAGTGCTCCTAGGAGTTGGAATTGATACTGCAGTTGAAGGGCAGTTCACAAAACTGGCTGTTTACTTGCTGTGAGTATATTCATGGATGTATATTAGTTAAAGGCTTTTTTGTATGTATCAATAATACATGAGAGATTAAAAGGTTAACGTTTCTTTTTCTGTTAAGATTTGCAGCAGCAGTACTTACCATCTTGGAGTGCCCATATTTTATTGACATTATGCTTGTCCACCGTTGCCCGTAAGTAGAAGTGTGCTTACTTCAGAGACCTCAACAGTCCCAATGCATCAATGGTCCTGTGGCCCTCAACAGCAGATACTAACCTCGGTACTAATAACAACTCTTCAGGAAGGAACATAAATATGGTTAGGCTGCTGCAGCTGGGATTTTGGATTTGATCTGTTCTCTGCTCCTGATTATACAAGTCGCTGTTCGCAGAAAGCGATCTCAAACATCCAGCAACTTGAATTAACCAGACTTGAATTAAGAGTAGACTGTTTTGTGCTTTCACTGTAAATTGGGAATGAAAGAAAATGTAAACCTTGTCAAAAGTTGTATTCAGACTGGATTTCTTCAGGTGTCCTGGGGATAAGGTCAGTCGAAGCCCTGTTTACGTTTGCTGCTGGGGGTTCTGACAAAGTGACAACAGCCAGTGGGAAGAACAGCCCTCTGTTTTAACTTTATCTGAAACTTTCCCATGCTCGTTGATTTATTTTCCCTTGTCCTGGTTTCTCAAGTGCACGCAGATGGACAAGCACTCTCTCTAATCTTTCTAAGTTTAATAATTTCCAAAATATACAACTGATATGTTGAATCCCAAGCTCAGCATTTCCTCGTTGAGAACTGGCACACTCCCCCATGGAGTCACTGGACTCTCAGACATTTTCACTACATCTGCACCATAAACAACTGCTGGCGTCCTACGTGCTAAATATTTACTGCATAAAGCCAAGTCGGTAGTTTGTAAGCACACAGCAAGTGACCAGAGGAAAGCCTCCTTTCTGAAGGAAGGTTAAGGCTGTGGTTGTTTGCTGTCCTCATGTTCCAGGATATAACTCATGTCAAAGTGAAAGTTGTTCACAGTAAAATATGAAAACGTGTTAAGATCCAGCAGCAAGATGGAGTTGCTTTGATTTCATATCCCCTTCCGAGCTATCAACATTCAAATTACTGCATTTGCTCTTTTAGCTATTTATTCCAGAAAGCAGATAACAAGGTTTGGAATCTGTGGAAGAAGGCTCTCCGACCCAATGGATTTCAGAAGTTCCTCACATTCATCTTTCTGTCTGTGGCTTGCTTCTTACACCCAGTTCTGATCTGGCACGCGACTATTCCAGGTGAGGTAATTGCGTAATGAGTTATAAACTTGCTCTCTTTGGTCCCACGATATTCAGTCCAGTACACAGTCAAATCTTGAAAGGACAAGAGGGAATGATAACATAGAACATTACAGCACAGTACAGGCCCTTCGGCCCACAATGTTCTGCTGACCTTTTATCCTGCTCTAAGATCTATCTAACCCACACAGCCCTCCATTTCCCTATCATTCATGTGTCTATCTAAGAGTCTCTTAAATGTCCCTAATGTATCTGCCCCCACAACCTCTGCCGGCAGTGAGTTCCATACATCCACCACTCTCTACGTAAAAAACTTACCCCTGACACACCCCTTATACCTTCCTCCAATCACCTTAAAATTATTCCCCCTCGTGTTAGCCATTGTCGCACTGGGAAAAAATTCTCTGACTGTCCACTCGATCTATGACTCTTATCATCTTGTACACCTCTCTCAAGTCTCAACATTGTGGGCTGTTGCTGTGAGCTTTGTGAGGGGTCAGGTTGAAACCAGCGGTGAGCCATGTCTTTGAGACCAGTGAAGGTACCGACCAGCCACCTACACCAGTACTATGTTAATTCCATTTCTTCCCACATTACCATCACCTCACCCAGATTCTACCCCTCACCTACATACTAAGGGCAACTTACAGCAGCCAATCAACCTACTGACCTGCACATCTTTGGGATGTGGGAGGAAACTGGAAACCCACATGGTCACAGGGAGAACGTGCAAACTCCACACAGACAGCACCCAAGGTCAGCATTGAACCCATGTCTCTGGCACTGTGGGGCAGAGGGTCTACTGGCTGTGCCACCTCTAACTATATTCCAATAAGATCATTCTTCTAAACTTTATTGAGTATCAACCCAACCTGCTTAATTGACTTCATACATCACCCCTTCACTCCCAGGAAGAAGTTGATGAGCCTTCCCTGAACTGTTAACCCCCACACCCTGTACAGTTGTAGTGAGACTTCCCATGTTTCATTCCATCCAGTGGTACCAACAGTCACCTGTCAGAATGGAAAATATTGTCTTCACAAACATATTCCTGAAGGTTACGGATAAATTGTCCACATCTGGACTTTGTGAATTTCTGTTCACAAGGTGAGAACAAAAATTTACACCTGAAGGAAGAGTGCTTCAAACAATTTTAAAGTGCTTCAAAATCTATGAAGTATGTTTGAAATGTTGATCCTCTTGCATTGTCACAGGGCAGCCAATCTGTGCACAGCAAGATCCCATAAAACAGCAGTCAGAGAATGACCAGAAAACCCATTTCAGTGATACTGAATAAGGAATAAGTGATTGTCCAGAGCACTGTGTGCTCCTGTGAGTAGTCCCGTACGACAGGTGGGGTCTTGGTGCAGTATCTATGACCCTGTCGCACTCCCTCAGTACCCCACCTGTAACTCTCTCACCCAAAGAACAAAGTCCTGTCTGAGCAACATCAGTTCCAATTCCTTAACGGAGAGATCTGTGTATTACGTGTCTTTATCTACCAGAAAGCAGCATTAACACCACCCAAGGAATGGAGAGTTTCAAGCAGATTGGCATGAGGAACATCAGGAAGGTTACGACATTAATGTGACAATTCCCATCTCTTTCCAGGCACCATGTTAATAGTGAGTGGTCTCGCATACTTTGTGCTCAACCTGAGGAAAAAGTTTCAAGTAAAACTCCCTGCGGGGTCAGGTAAGGCGAGGTGCCCCCAGGAGTACGCCACTGCCGTGATCCTCTCGGAGACTGGAGAGATGGAGCAGACATACAGCTTCCAACACCACTCTGGGAAGAAGAGGTTAGCTCTGATAAACCACATGCGAAATATCTTCAAACTCGGTGATGAGAGACGCCCAGCCAGTGAACCCACTGACAGCACTGTCAGAAATCCATCCAGGAGCACAATGAACAAAGGCCCATTGTTTGAGGAAAGTGCTATTAAAGTGATCCTGTCTGAGCCTGGTGACCTGGAAGAGACAGAGCCAGAAGAGACCACATCTGACAAAGTTCTGATTATACCCAAGTGAGAGTGTATTTTTGGACCACAGTACACAAACACACAGAACACACACATTCTGACAGAATATTCACATCAGTGCACTGGTTGTTTCAGAGTTTATTCAGAAAAGAAGATTCACTTTCCCAGAGAACTTTCTGGACTTCAGATGTTGCCGCTGCTGATGTACTTTTTCAAGTGAGTTACTATTGCATTGTAGGCAGCCTTTTTGTGCACAGCAAGCTCCCACAATTAGCGGCAATTTTATTGGGCTGTTAATGTGTTTTATGATGCTAGTGGGGGAATGAATATTGACCACAGCACCATGAGAGATGAGTGCTACTGGATGTTACACCAGATGGGACATCAGATCTATGTTCCCTTCGACAGACTGAACCTCTGATGAAGCAGCACTCCCCCAACACAACACTCAAGGTAAACTTGAACCTACAACCTACCACTGAGCCAAGCTGGCACCTATGTCCACCAGCACTAAAGCTGTGATGGTTGTAGTGTGATTGTGGCAGTGTGGGACCATCTGCTGGTGTTTGGGGGAGGATGGGGTGAGTACTGAATGGAAGCTGCACTCTGCCCCTGCCCCCTGCCCCCTGCCCCCTGACCACCAGGGGATGATCAGAGCAGGGCCACAGTTGTCACCTCAGACTGGAGGTAGGTGGATCAGCAACAGTGGAACACACACTACATTCACCTGGCGCCTGGGGAGGAAAAGAAAGGGATTTCATACCCTCAGCTGATGAAATTCCAGGAGAAAATTCCTGCTGGTTTGTAACGATGTGAACCTGATTTGTGAATGAATTTGTAACCCGGCCGCACGTAAGGACAGGAGAAAGTCTCCCCTCCTGGTTGGTCCTCATTGTTCTCTGCATCAACGATTCATTGGATATAGAATTGCTGATGTTTGTGAGTTCAACATGGGCATCACTTTAGTCGGATTTTGTTGGTATCCTCTGTCCATTGGTACCCTTGTGTTTCCCCTCCCTGTGCCCAAAGCCCTTTCCTCTTTACTTGTGAAGCAGGCACTTTCAGGTGGTAAAAAGAATGATTAGTTCTGCTTGCATTCCCAATGAAAACATGTTCATCTCGTTCTGTCAGCAGGAGGGAGAGAGCTGGTGCGCCGTTCAACATTTACAGGGCCTTGGGAAATGGGCAGAGATAATCCACACTGAACATAAATTGCATAAGATTTTCTTTTCTTCCATATGATGTTTTATTAAAAATGTGGTTACATCTGGTTTGTGTATTATTCAAATACTGTTGAAAGATTCTCGTAACTTTATCAAAACGAATGTGCTTTTTAAATATTGGTTTCCCAGAAACAAGACATCACCCGGTTGAGTTTGTGCAAACACCATATCAGGTCCCCACAAACAAACCTCACTCTTGGCCAAGATCCAGTCTGAAATGGCATTGGGAAGGTTTCACCCAGAAACAAGATCTGAATGGACCCTGTGATGTTCCCAGTGGGACCCCGACCAACTTCACACAGCTCCTGGCACCTCACGGCGCCGGCTCTTCAGGGACCCTCCACGTTAGTTGGTGCACCCAGAAACCTCACCGTCACTCCGCACCCTCCTGCAAAGTGAAGTCAGGAACCGGCGCCGGGAGAGAACAGCAAGGAGAGGGGGAGCCCGTGGGCCAGGGACCAGGAGCGTCACTGGGGCCATCACCCTCCACTGTCTCCTCTCCATGGGCTGGCGGGCCTCGCTGACCGACAGATCCTACTCCCGTGGAAGGGGCAGGGTCTCACCTGGGACACCCCCTCCGCACCCAGTGGTAACCAGTGACCGTGCCCCAGTCAGCTGGCGGTGAAATGGCCACATCCTCCTGTTTGGGAGTCCCTGCCCACCAACTCCAAGGTCTCCGTCCTGGAGACGAGTGCAGGCCCCTCCTGCAGGTGTTTACAGTGAGTCCGTCCCTCCCACAACACCCACTCCATCCCCCAAAGCACAGAATCACCCCCACCCCTCCTTCCGTCCCCCATGTGTCTTGTTGACCAGAACTTGCATGACCTTCTGGGCAGGTGTGAAGGATCTCCCCTCCCTGTCTGCTCCACGGTAACTGCTGTCTCCTGCCTGGCTGTAGGGGGGTGTCCCTGAAGAGCCGGTGCTCTGAGGCACCAGGAGATGTGTGAAGTTGATCGGGGTCCCACTGGGAACATCACAGGGTCCATTCAGATCTTGTTTCTGGGTGAAACCTTCCCAATGCCATTTCAGACTGGATCTTGGATCTTGGCCGAGGGTGAGATTTGAACAAACCCCCAGCACTGTGCCCACAAGTGCAGCGCACGCCCAGCACTGCCCCCCTGACAGTGTCGGGCTCCCTCAGTACTGCTCTCTCAGACAGAGACACCAGCGCAGATCTCGATCTCAGAGCTGGGGAGGGAGCGGTATGAAGGTCTCTGTATCTGGAGCTAGGGGGTATCTCATGGAGGAAATTATTGTGTTCCTTTCCCCCGCTGTGGATACCTGACCAAAGGGTTCATCACCCCCGGAGCTGACCGTCAGTGCCGGGGACGTGTTGGGTTTGAGGGAGGCAATTGACGGGGTGGGCATGGGTCCCACCACTGGTATGGTTGGGTTCGAGCTGTGGAATTGGGTCCCACGGACAGACGGAGGGATGGGCACGGACTGGTAGGAGCCAGGCTGAAGCTCCCTCCCCACCCCACTCCCTCCCCAGCCCTGTGATCAGCACTGAGGATGCAAACCTTAACCTTCCGGGGGTGGGGGGGAAAGCGGTGCTGAGGGAACCACAGCAGCGAGGGAGCGCGCCGCTGTTGGAGATACAAACGGGTCGAGCAGCGTCTGTGTCGGGGGGGCGGGGGGTGGATTGTCCTGACAATTCATCCCCCCACGACGCTGCCTGTCCCGCTGAGTCCCTGCTCCAGGTTCCAGCAGCTGCCGTCTCTGCCGCTAGAGGCACTGACGTTTAATGCTCTGGGGTGGATTTATCGCGGCACTATTTCTAAAGGGAGAAGATGAGCTCTCCCTTTCCAAACCACTAGAACAAGTATTGGTATAGGTTTATTATTGTCACTTGTACCGAGGTACAGAGAAAAACTTGTCTTGCAAACCGATCTTACAGGTCAATTCATTACACAGTGCAGTTACATTGAGTTAGTACAGGGTGCATTGATGTAGTACAGGTAAAAACAATAACAGTACAGAGTAAAGTGTCACAGCTACAGAGAAAGTGCAGTGCAATAAGGTGCAAGGTCACAACAAGGTAGATCATGAGGTCATGAGGTCATAAGTCATAGTCCATCTCATTGTATAAGGGAACTGTTCAACAGTCTTATCACAGTGGGGTGGAAGCTGTCCTTAAGTCTGGTGGTACGTGCCCTCAGGCTCCTGTATCTTCTACTGATGGAAGAGGAGAGAAGAGAGAATGACCTTGGTGGGTGGGGTCTTTGATTATGCTGGCTGCTTCACCCAGGCAGCAAGAGGTAAAGACAGAGTCCAAGGAGGGGAGGCTGGTGTCCGTGATGCGCTGGGCTGTGTCCACAACTCTCTGCAGTTTCTTGCGGTCCTGGGCAGAGCAGTTGCTGTACCAAGCCAAGATACATCCAGATAGGATGCTTTCTGTGGTGCATCAATAAAAGTTGGTGAGTGTCAAAGTTACCTGGTTCACTATCACGCTGCTATTTGTGGGAGCGTGCTGTGCGTGGGGTGGCTGTGGGATTGCCCACTTTACATCGGCGGCTGCACTCCATGGGTGCCAAGTGGTTTTGAGTGCCTCAGGGTTGTGGACCCCACTCTGTGGGAACAAGAGTCTGCAGATGCTGGAATCTGGAGCAACATGCAACCTGCTGGAGGAACTCAGCGGGTCAGGCAGCGTCTATGGGGAGGGAAATGGACAGTCAACGTTTCAGGGCAAGACCCTTCTGTTTATTTTTCGCTTCTGTTGTGAAACAGATTCAGGGTCTCAGAAGACGAGGACTCTGAACACAGTCTTAGAGATAAATGATTTATTTACAAAAGACAAATGCAGAGAAAGGGCAACGGGAATAACACACACACACAGTCGGTAGCGAGCGTGGGAAAAATCACAACAGGGTAAAATACACACACACAACAAACTAGGTACATACAATCAAGGAAAAACAATACAATACCCACCACCCCTTGATTCAGTGCAGACACGGCTCTGTCCTACCAGGGATACTAACTAAAATGCTCCCAACCCTTTTAACAGTGCACACCTCACCAACGATCTCTCCAGCGCTGTTCCACAGTTCCTCGGCATGGGATGAAGTGGGGTGATCCCTTGGGGCAGGTAAAAGCGGGCGAGCCAAGCACATGTGGCACTCTTTATAGTGCTGGAGGGCTGAGGGGTCCAGCCCAGGTAATTTAAAAAGGCCAAGTACAAAGGTGCTTAAAGAGGCCAATAGTCAGGTGTGCACTGATGGGTAGTGGTGTGTCTTTCGACCAGGTAATGGGCAGTGCTGTCACATGACAGCCACAGCCCTCCACAATACAGTTTCCTGCCATGTTACTGGATACTTTACCTCAGCAGCAGTGATTGGTTAATGCCCCTGTACAGCAGGACAGCCACTAACAGTCAGGCTGTCAGTGTCACAATGTCAAGTGAAGAGCGAGATCGTGGAGAACCCAAATGTGACGCACTGGTACGTGACTGGAGTCGGGATGCTTCCTCAGAACCAAACACAGGCAGCAACCAGAAGGAATCTTGCCTCGGGGCTCTGAGGTTGGGTCCCAACACGAAAACTGGATATTCTAAGAGGAACAGTGAAACCAGGACTGCTCTAGAGTTGAGAGCTCTAAGCTGCCAGGAGACAAAGTATACCCAAAGGTTGACCGATACTCTGGCAACTAGTGCTAGTGAAACCAGGGGTCTTATGCTAGTGTCCTGATGGGGCTCAGGTGTGTGTTGTTATGCGATTAGTAGCACATGGACTCCACAACGAGGCACTATCAATGGAGCCGAATCGAGGACCAGCACTCGGAACCATGACAGTCGGTCTGCTCCCAGCTTAGCCACAGGGAGACCGGTCCACAACTGGCAGCAGCTGGCGATGGCCCAGGCTTTTCCACAAAGCTGGAGCCTGGTGTCACACTCCCCTACGTACAGTCAATGTCTATTTGCCTCTACAGATGCTGCCTGACCCGCTGAGTCCTTCCAGCTGTTTGTTTTTTGCTCCAGATTCCAGATTCCAGCATCTTAAGTCCCTTGTGTCTGCAATAAAATGTATTCATTGGCTCTGAGGAACTTTGGAACCATGAACTGTCCCATATCACTGCAATGTTTTTCTTTCTTTACGTGGAACATCAGCCCATAAACAAAAACCAAGCAGTAGTGAAACTTCACTTCTAACTAGAATTACTTTTTTCTCTCTTTACACTAATTCTGAGATCAGAGATCAACATTGAGTAGTTTCAAAAAGAAAAGCAGTGGGAGAATTTCAGGAATGTTACACTCGTACTTGTCCTGTTAAGAACCATTGTGAACCCAATAACAATCTTCACAGTGAGTTCCCCATCGAGATTTTCAGTTATTGAAGGGGTACAACAGCATATTTGAGGCAAGATTGCCATCTATAGACCCTACAACTTACTGCACATTAATAATCGGCTACGCTCCTGTTAAAATGATCAATAGGTAGTTGAAACACCATCGTACAACCATCCCCACCAGTTCTACAAACCAAAAATTTGACTTATTGCTTTACAATAATTAGAGCCAAAGGGGTAGTTGTAAATGAGAGGGCTAGACAGGACAAACGGGACTTATTTCCAAAAGCAGAGGGGTCAGTACCTGAAATTACTTGGTAAAAGTATTTGAGAAGAGTTCAGGAAAAAAAAAGTCCATCAGTGGTGGAGTCTGGATCTCATTGCCTGGAATGGTGACAGAGGAAGAAACCACTTCCACACTTAACCAGTAACTGGACGGGCCCTTGAGTAGCGTAGCCCTACATGGACTGAGAGCAGGAGGTGGGATTAACCTGAAGTCCACGTTTGTCAGCATGGTCACAATGGGCTGAACAACCTCCTCAAGTGTTGTAAATTTCTGTGATTCGTGGATTACACTCTGCCCATTTTCTAGCTCACACCAAGGCACATTTACACTGTACACAAGGATCTGCAGTGTCAAAGCCCAACTGCACAATAAGTTGCATTGACTTCCAGTCAAGTAAAACACAGCTTGTAAACTCCCACCCTCCTGTTTAACTGTCTCCAGGGTGTCGCCCCTATGTAACCTCTTGGGATCTCTGTGCTTCTCCAGTTTTGGACTCATGCACCCCGAATCCTATCGCTCCACCACTGGCGGCAACACCTTCAGGTCCCGAATTCTCTTCCTGCTTCCACCTCTCACTCCATTATGTCACCTTACGACATTTTCGCAATTGTAAAGTTCCACCATAAACACATGCCGTGGGGAGATTAAATGAGGGAGTGAAGTGGTGGAATGGGGAAAGTAATCCCCAGATTGGAAACAAATAATTAAGGTGGATTTGTTTTTTATTAGAATAGAAAATGAAAAGGGGATTGGAAATAGCCTTCCACTGATTTAATCAAACTCCACACAAACATTAAAAGCACAAATGAAAATATCTTCAACACAATCATTCATATTGAGGGGGCTGAAGATGCAACTGAGACTAAACATGAGAAGGCTGAGTTTTATCAAAATGCACAACTTTAAACAAGCTCAGATTTCAAGGTAGGAATCTGCATTCATGGCTGTGGGAACTGAACATTCCCACAGAAAGGCTTTAAGGTCAATTCCCTCCCCACTTGTCTCACCCAGTCCCTGGGCTCACTTCAGAACCTCGTCCACTGGCTTTAAAATGGATTTTTCCAATCAAATATGTTTTAATTGTTTGCCTTAGTGAATAAACCCAGGGTTTTATAACTCATTGATTGTGTATTAATATTGTTTTTAACCTCTGAAGCAACACAATTGACCTGCCAATGCCTTCCATTGTTATCTACTCTGGATCCTGCCCAATAGTCCTCAGCATTTGATGTAACGCTATTTTAGCATTTTCTATACAATCTTGGGCTGCACCAATCTTATCCTCAGAGCTGAAACAGCCCTCCCCACAGATGGGCAGGGATCTCTGAATTGTCCCTGAGTTTCTGAGTGGTAATTGTTGCTCAGCAGTTCATTTGTCATCAGCAGTCTGGCTCACTTTTTAACCCTGCTGTTCACAAATCCTCCAGTCCCTACACTGTTGTAGATACTGCTCGGCCTCATTTCATTCTCCTTTTGTTCATTTCATCCCTTCTGCCCCGAGACTACTGACCGGGTCATGACCTCCTTTGTGAGTTTGCTTCCAGTACATTGTCCGAGAGTTTGTTACTCACAGGTACAGATATCAAAGAGCAAAGAGTGAAGGGGGCACAATGGTTGTCTCCATACAGGACTCCTGATGGAGACTGAGCAGGCTTCAGAAGTTCCAGGGGTTTGGGGACGGGGTGGTTGAGGGGCGGAGAGGAAGGGGAAGTTTGGGCACTGACGCCAGTTGTGGTAAATCCACCTCCTCACTTGTTGAGATGAACCAACTCACCTCAAATGGAAACTTCTCCTTCAAATACTCAGCATTGTTCAGTGCCAGAGTAAGTGATGTGCACAAGAACTGGAATGTGGTTAATTTGTATTGTTGCTGGACATTTCATGCACCTTCCCAATGTTGGTGCAAGTGATACCGAGCAATGAATGCTTGTGAATTCTGACTCAAGAAAGAGTGACAACAAATTTTGGTGATATGATCAAAGTTCTAGTCACAATTGACAACAACTTCCAATTTTCAACCTACACCTCCTCTGCCCCCAGGGGCAATTATCTGTGCCTGTCCCACAAATGATCAATGCACATTCAGCAATACGTTCTCAAATTTAATCTAATCTTCCACCTATTGAGAGAAGTTTTCCACAAATTTCATTGGTTTCCTAAGTTAATGGCATGACAGTCCATCCTGCCCCTACATGTCAACACCCTGACCAACACTGATCTAAAAACCTCAACCTCCCACCACAGGGACCGGCCTTTGTCCATCAACTGGATGTGGACCGGCATTTATTGTCCATCCCTAGAACGTCCTGAACTGAGGAGGTGTAGAACATAGATCTAGAACACAGAACAGCTCAGCACAGGAACAGGTCCTCTGGCCCACCAGGATGCTAATCTAAAATTAATCAGATCTGCCTGCACAAGGTCCATATCCCTCTATTTCCTGCCTGTTCCTCTGTCTGTTTAACACCTCTTAAGTGGTTGCTGTTGTATTTGCTTCTACCAGTTCACCTGGCAGCGTTTTCCAAGCACCCACCACACTTTGTGTCAAAAAATTTGCCTCGTAAATCTCCTTTAAACTTTCCCCCTCTCACGTTAAACCCACACCTTCTAGTGTTTGACATTTCCACCCTGGGAAAAAGACTCTGCTTCTCTTCCCTATCTGTGCCTCTCATAATTTTATACACAGTTAACCAACAGCCAGGTTGTTGTGTCAGGAGTCACATATAGACCAAGTTGTCCTTCCCCCTTCCTGTAGACTTGTGATTACCCATTACAAAGAGGAAGTAGGTTTAATTTCCAGATTTATTTAATGACTTGGATTAAATTCCAGCTGCCCTGGCAGGGTTGAAAACTCATATCTCTGCAACAATGGTCAAGAGAGGTCTGCTGGCCAGTCCAGTGACTTAGCCACAGAACCTGCTTGTGACCAATGACCCTGAGCCAAGACGTGGGTAACAGTCGGGGGTGACCATACAAGAGTGACCTGGCTAGAACGTTCCCTGAAGAATCCAGGCTGGCAACTCTCACATTTAATGAGATTGACAGACCCTTCATACTGGACACTTGTCTGCACAGGGACATCCACTGAGTACAGTGAATTACAAAGACATCAATCAGCCTCTGTGGCTTCACCCAACAAAGCACAAAACTGAAAAATAAAAATCTGCAGATGCTGGAAATCTGAATATGAACAGAAATGTTGGAAGTACTCAGCAGGTCGGGCAGCATCTGTGGGGAGAGGAGCAGAGTTACCACTGAACTGAGGTCTGCTGTGTATGTGGTGCCCCTGTGTGTGTTCTGAAAGTAACTATGGTGAGGTGCAGCTTGAAGTGTTAGAATGTTCATATTGATGAACTTTCTGAGGTTCCTCCTACACTGCTCCCAGAATCAACCAACAACAGCTTGTCACCATGGCAACCCTGACATCATCCTATCTGAGGCATTCCCTTTGTCCAATCAGAATCAGGTTTATTGTCACTGACATATGTCGTGAAATTTGTTCCTTTGCGGCAGCAGTACAGTGCAAGACATAAAAGTTACTCTAAGTTACAAAAATAAATAAATAGTGCAAAAAAGGAATAACGAGGTAGTGTTCATGGGGTCATGGACCGTTCAGAAATCTGATGGCGGAGGGGAAGAAGCTGTTTCTGAATCATTGAGTGTGGGCCTTCAGGCTCCTGTACTCCCCAATGGTAGTAACAAGAAGAGGGCATGTCCTGGGTGGTGAGGGTCCTTAACAAGGGCACTGCCTTTTTAAGATGTCGCGATGGTGGGGAAGGTTGTGCCCATGATGGAGTTGGCTGAGTCTACAACCCTCTGCAGCCTCTTGCGATCCTGCACATTGGAGCCTCCATACCAGGTGGTGATGCAACCAGTCAGAATGCTCTCCACCGTACATCTATAGAAATTTGTAAGGGTCTTTGGTGACATACAGAATTTCCTCAAACTCCTAACGAAGTAGAGCTGCCGGCGTGCCTTCTTCGTGATTGCATCAATGTGTTGGGCCCAGGATAGACCCTCCGAGATGTTGACACCCAGGAACTTGAAGCTGCTCACCCTTCCCACCACTGACCCCTCAATGAGGACTGGTGTGCGTTCTCCTGACTTCCCCTTCCTGAAGTCCACAATCGGTACCTCGGTCTTGCTGACGCTGCCCGAAGTTATTGTTACAACATCACTCAACCAGCCGATCGATCTCACTCCTGTACGCCTCCTCATCACCACCTGAAGTTCTGCCAACCACAGTGGTGTCATCGGCGAATTTATAGATGGCGTTTGAGTTATGCTTAGCCACACATTCATGATCATAGGGAGAGTAGAGCAGTGGGCTAAGACGCATCCTTGAGGTGAGCCTGTGTTGATAGTCAGCGAGTTGATACTCACTGATTGATGCAGTGAAGGGTCAGGAGGTGCAGGGTATTGATCGGAATCAGCATGCTCTCTCAACACACTATTTCCAGGACCACAAGCGACTCTCACACCAACGCTGCAATGAGATGAATGGGTGAAGGATTAGTTTACAGAGGTGACACTAATACAAGTGATTCTCCGGGAGACCCACAACCTTTCACAAACAGATCTAGATTCTTCTCTTCATTGATCTTTGGAGCCAGGCCACCCTTGTATGGTCACCCGGGCTGTTACCCACTTCTTGGCTCAGGGCTCATTGGTCACAAGCAGGTTCTGTGGTTAAGTCACTGGACTAGCAGACAGATCTCTTGACCATTGTTGCAGAGACATGAGTTTCAATCCTGCCAGGGCAGCTGGCGTTTAATCCAAGTCATTAAACAAATCTGAAAAGTAAACCTACTTCCTCTCATTAATGGTAATCACAAGTCTACAAGAAGGGGGAAGGACACCTGGTCTCCATGTGACTCCTGACCCACCAATCTGACTGCTTGTGAATGAATTACCTTTGTGTATTCAACCTGCTGTGTATGAAAACGCTGCAGCTATTTAAATATGGAATCATCATACAGATGTAACCAATGAGCTAATGAATGAGTGGACAATAAGCCTTGATCCTCAAGGCTTTGGAGAGGCAGTTAACCCAACCTGCTGGTAGTGAGCCTACTGGCTACTGCTCCAGCATGGCTCTTGTCAAAATGAAGGGCTTACCACTTCCAGTTTCTCTCCTTCAGTTTAACTCTGACTGATCTCCCCAATAGCTCTTCATTTTGTAAAATATAACTTCTCTTACCTTAGCCTCTGATGATTAAAGTCTTGAAATAGTTCTGGTTGCTCTCTGCTCTATTCAAATTATATATTGATTAATGCAGCTAATTGAGCTGAGGTGTCCAAAATTAAATGCAATACTTAGGTAGAGTCTCTCTA
The DNA here is from genome assembly GCF_009764475.1 of Pristis pectinata. Lineage (NCBI taxonomy): Eukaryota > Metazoa > Chordata > Chondrichthyes > Rhinopristiformes > Pristidae > Pristis > Pristis pectinata. Next base: position 25,665,611 of record NC_067434.1, read on the forward strand.
ATGTGTTTCAGTGAGTTAATACAATATCCTTAGGCTTGTAGTGTACATAGCCGGCAATCAATCCCTCACACTGCTTCCCATATTAATCATTGACTCACAGGAAGAGTACATTTTTAAAGAGTGACCTAAAACCACTCATCAATTCTGTTCCTGCTCCACTTTCTTCCCCGTACAACCATTCATCTTCTGTTCAGTGTTGTAATTTTTTTGTACCTCAAGGATAAATTCTTACTCAACAACATCAAGCTTTAGTGTTCATCATCGCCCCGTGTATGAGGCACATGCAGTTCCCATGGAACAATGAACGATTTTTAACGTTATCACATCATGTACAATTTGATGTCAGTATTGAATTCAAAGGTTATAATTTTAATCCATTAATTTATATTATAATCAGCTCAAGGACAGCTCAAGTACTGTCTGTTAATAATTACCTCCCATTTTTCTATTATTAAGATAGATATCCATTCAGATCCCACAACTAATTACATTACTGGTCAAGCTAGCTCTTGTAGGGGAGGGAAGGAGACAGGGCAATTTTTGCTGTATCTAATTTTCTTTTTTAAGAAAAGTGGTCAGGACTGTGTGAGCAAAAATGCAGGGAAGTCCTGAAAATCGAAAAAACCTACAGATGCTGGAAATCGAAAATAAAAACAGAAAATGCTGGAAACACTCAGCAGGTCAGGCAGCATCTGTGGAAAAAGAAACATTTATAGAGCAGTCTGATCAGCTATGATCTCACTGAATGGTGGAGCAGGACCAATGGCCAAGTCTTGCTTCTAGGTGTAACATTCAGATGTCCATGAGAACGTAATCACCTGACTCAATGCTGACTCAATGAAGATGTAGCTGATATGTTTGAGGGTACCTGCACCTGTGTCTTAGTTTTATGATCTTAAATCTGTAAGTTAGGTTGGAAGAATGTTTGGAATGTTCATAAATGCTCTCAGCAAGTGCCTCCTACACTTGCTTCATTATTAGCTTTGCTCAAATATCATCAACACTAGAACATCACCCTGTATGTTGGGATTTTCCCTTTGAAAACATTCCAGCCTCAATTCCTACTTCACTTCTTGTGCAGAGACTTCTGGAACAAAGCGATGATGTTGCACTTGAGTGGGCACTAATACCATCCCAGACCCAAAGCCACAAGGCACTGAGAGGAAGGCACACCTGGTGGAGACCACCCACCACATTCACACACTGGAAAAAGGCCACCCTTGGCTCTCTTTACCACAGTGCAGCTGGGCTGTTTAACTCAGTCATGGCCTTGAGTGAATTTTGTGAAACCATTCAGCTTTGACACACTGGTCCTACCAAACTAATGGATAGCACAGGTGTAGCCTTAACATCTCAGGCCCTGGCACACCTCCATCAATATCCTCTACAGAACTTGCCTTCCTCTAATTGGTGTGGTGCTCTGGGAGTTCAGAAAGCAATCTCATTTTCAGCACTTTTTGGATGCAAACTGATGCAGGAAGGAACGATAATTGGGGGAATCTCCTGAGGGAAACAGTGTCTGTAAGCAGAAGCGGCATCCTCCACAACTCACCCTACTTCAGGAAGGAAAACTGAACAGGCCATCAGTGCTTCCTGGCAAACAAGCACTGGTATGAGCTGTCAGAGACATCTAGGATCAGGAAGTTAACTCAGCAAACCTCCCTTTGTGTAGATCGGGTGGAATGTGGAAGCTGGCACTTTAAAAGATACATCAAAGAAATCCAAGCCTTGCAGAACTCATCTGACTTCAGTTAACGTGCAAGGTAGAAGCAGTGAGTGCGACAGACAGTCAGACATTACAACACCACCTCGGGCTGAATGACAGGTCACTGCTGCTGTGACACGGAGACTGCAGGGCTGGAGTCCTCTCACTGCTATCTGCCGTCTGTTGTGCACTGGAAGCTGGGATCGTGTATCTGCAGGCTTCATCTACATTTGCTGTGCATGCAGCCGGTGAGTCTGTTCCGACTACAGAGCCTTCAAGGTCAAGCACTCTGGAAGTTTAACCACTTTACAACCTATGATCACATCCTCAATATGTTGCAAAATTAGCCCTGGTCAAACAATATCTGGATGTGCAAGCAGCTGAGAATGGGTAACAATAACCTGCTTCCTGCACAACCTGCCTTTAGTACTGAACACAGGAGATGATTGGACCAGATGTACTGACAATTTCTCTCCTAGCAGAAGTGATGTCAGATGCAATTTCTGACTTCTAAACTGACAAATCTCCCCTAACTTGAATATCGTCTCCCAGGGTCCCGATCTTGCTGGAGTCCAATATGTGGATAGTTTCTACTGAGGCACCTGCAGTAGCTTAAAGGGTTAACTGTAATGGGAAAATCCTTCCTCAACTACTGCAAGTGCAATGTGCCACTGCTCAGAATGGACTGATTGCCATTGTAGAATGCACTTCATGGTTAAATAAACAGTCTCTGTCAGCTCCTTCGTATCCAACCTCCTCCTCATTTACAGGTATTGACAGTATCCAGATATGCCTAACAGAAGGTCCTCTGAACACTCAGCAGGTCAGGCAGCATCCATGGAGGGAGAAACAGTTCACTTCTCAGGTCAATGATGTATCAGACATAAATCCAAATCTTTCCTTACTGGGTATATCTATATTGATCTGTGTAAAGTGCCTTAAGACTGTCGCTATTCGAAGAAACCACGTCAAGTAGTAGGCTGCCGTTGCATCACATGTCACGCTTTGGGGTTTAGTTGGGGGCTCCCACAATAACTGATACGTGACAGTCATGGCCTAAAATGAACGTATGTGCTACTCTCTAGTACACTATATGAAAAACCCAGCTACATCATGCTGACTTAAACATCTCGGAGGATCTACTCTGGGCCCAACACATTGATGTAATCACGAAGAAGACACGCCAGCAGCTCTACTTCGTTAGGAGTTTAAGGAGATTCAGTATGTCACCAAAGATTCCTACAAATTTCTATAGATGTACGGTGGAGAGCATTCTGACTGGTTGCATCACAACCTGGTATGGAGGCTCCAATGTACAGGATTGCAAGAGGCTGCAGAGGGTTGTAGACTCAGCCAGCTCCATCACAGGCACAACCCTCCCCACCATCGAGGACATCTTCAAGAGGCAGTGCCTAAAGAAGGCGGCGTCCATCACTGAGGACTCTCACCATCCGGGACATTACCCCTTCTCATTACTACCATCGGGAAAGGGGTACAGGAGCCTGAAGACCCACACTCAATGATTCAGAAACAGCTTCTTCCCCTCCGCCATCAGATTTCTGAACGGTCCATGAACCCATAAACACATTCCTTTTTTTGTACTATTTATTTATTTTTGTAATTTATAATAACTTTTATATCTTTGCACTGCACTGCTGCCGCAAAACAACAAATTTCACATCATATAAGTCAGTGATAATAAATCTAGTTCTGATTCTGAAATATTGAATGAAATATCAGCAGCTGGCTGATTTTACTGGGCTCTATACCTTATGTGGTGAGAAAGATGACAAGGTGCTAGATTACCTCAGCCCAATCTGGGGTCCAAATGTTGGGGCTCCAGGGACCTGCACCACTGGACAGTTTACATCTTGACTAATACCTCAGTGATATGCCCACCCAAAACCTTGGTGATAAATGGACCAGTAACAGAAACATTGTGGATTAGTCTTTATTTGAATGTTTTGGTAAATGGGGTTCATCTTGTGAAGGGATCCATTTAATGGTTTCCATACACTCTGTGAGATCCACATGAAATTATTCCCCTATAATTATCTCAGGATTAAACATTGTGAAGAATCAGAAGTTACACAAAGAATGGAGTGCATCTACTAACTTAAATAGACCGGGAGTCATACTTAACAATATTTTACTCTGTATTGCAGGACTGGCTTCAGGCTGCAACAGTCAGGCATCGCTCTCTTGCCTTTGGGACTCTGGTTCAAGTCCTTATGTCTGGCATTTGACTCTGGTTTCCCTCAGGGAGCAAGGCTAGTATCCCAATGTCTGGCAAAGCTGGGGGAGGAAACGATAACTGGAAGGCATTGCTTCTCACATTACTCATTTAGTCTCCACTGCCACCTCTGTAGAGATTTCTGTGGCCTGCACCTTTGGAGAATGGTGGGAGTTAGAGCGCGAGGCAAGCTTGGAGAGAAGATAAGAGAAAAAAATTACAGTATTAATATTGTAAACCATTGGGAAGACAATTCATGGTACAGTTTTGCAAGGAAAATTAACCTTCTCATTCAAACTAAAGCATTTTATTCTGCTATTGCACTGGTATGTTCAAATATGCTGCTTTGTTTAATCTGTGTATTCTTTGTAGAGAAATGTTACTCATAAATTAATCTATTTCATATTCAATCTGTATTTTGAGCTAACAATAATGAGCAGAAAGACATAGTCACTGGTTTTAGTTCACTTATTTAAGAAACGACATTGGATCCAATACAGAGTTCTGTGTTTCTGTATATAAAATCCTTATCTCAGGTATCTGCAGAAAATATTGGGTGCTTTTGCGTTTTGCACTTGATTCTACCTTTGGTTATCATTGGGAGTTTTTGGCTGAATTATACACTGTGTTATACTACTACAATCTCCTTGAAGAGTAAAAAGCAAATGCTTCATTTGTGCTTAATTTGCTTCTAAATTTGATGTTGTAAATCCTACAAAAGTATAAATACAATGTACAGTAACATGCAAAGTTATGTCAACAATCTTTGCATCATTGTCAGTTATTTTGAGAACAGGTCTCATAAAATATATTATTTTTGGCTGTGATTTGTTGTAATTCAAGAAAAAGTCCCTTGATTAATGGTAGTTCCAGGCAATTATTGATTCAACCATATAATCAGTTTCCTCCTGAACCTTCATGTCCACTGGGTGTGCTTACCGCTTGCATTTTGTCTGGTGTATTACTGGCTTGGAGTAAGACATCTTTGAAAAGAACATAACATGTAAGAAACATATTTTTCAATATCTTTCTCATTTAGGACTTGGGTTAAAATTCAGCTGACCTACAGGAAGTAATGTGTGTCTACATCTGACTGCAGGAGACCTTTGTGAAATAAGCAAGTTCCAAATGCCAACTTGCTTCTTTTTAATCACATAATTCCCTATAAATTAATTTATTGACCTTGTGTCCATAATGAATTCTGGCAGAGAATTCCACATTCTAACCACCATCTCTGTAAAGAGCTATTACATGAACTTTTAGTTTTTACATCTGCAGGTAACCAAATGTTAAAAATCCTCAGTGATTTAGTTAGATAATTGTAGAAGTAGGGAATTAATATTTTTGATTTGTTTACTTTATCTTTTTCTGTGATGTTTTTTCACAGAGCAACAAAAGAATCTGATTAAAATACATTGTTGAGGGTCAGACATGTAATTGCTTCGAATCCAAGCAACCCCAAGAGCTGATGTTTAAGTACATGGAGCCAGGAATATTCATTTTCATAGAACAGAATTAATTAGATACAATTCAACATTTAATCAGTACGCTCCGAGAATACTTTCTCATGTCTTATGTTTCCTAAAAAGTCAAAATAGTTTTACTTTTGGTCTGTTTAGAAAAAAATGCCAAAATATCCAGTACCTTATTGTAAGTGTTTGCAAGTACATGAAATACAAAAATTAAAATGCCTGTTCATATTTGTACTAATGTTGTAATCCTCATTTACAGATATCAATTTTAATTTCATTTGATGGCAATGTTTATGATCAAAGCACAAATCAAAATAATAATCAATTTTTCTCTTTCAAAAATTAAGTGCTTTTGTGTTCTCATTCATGTACTTGTTTTTCTTTTCAGTTTTCCTGCCTTTGCATCTGGTTAAAGTTTAATTAAATGCCACTCTTTCAAAATTAAAAATGATTAAATTCTTTTGTTAAATTACATCTTTTCACAAACTGTGGGAAGGATATTTTTCTACATAAGTACTCATATTATCTCATATATGAAACAATTAAATTCTTAAAGCTCAAATCTTACATAGAATACATTCTGTGAATCATTCTAAATAATTTATTAAAAAGTTTAACATTTTTCTGTCAATATCTTCAATGCTAAATTCCTATTTTCACATTTCCAACGGCACGGTAGCGTAGCAGTTAGCATGACGCTATTACAGCGCCAGCGATCGGGGTTCGATTCCCGTCGCTGTCTGTAAGGAGTTTGTACATTCTCCCGTGTCTGCGTGGGTTTCCTCCGGGTGCTCCGGTTTCCTCCCGGATTCCAAAAGACGTACGGGTAGGTTAATTTGGGTTTAAAATGGGTGGCGCGGACTCATTGGGCCGGAAGGGCCTGTTACCACGCTGTAAATAAAAGTTTAAAAAAAAAATTTAAATTTTAAATTTTAGAAACTGCCTATGTAAACTTAGCACCCTGTAATTCGCCCTCCTATCCATACAGGCACCGTTCCACGATGTTTCCAATAATCCATATCGGAAATGCGGACATGGGAATTTAGAATGAAAGTGGAAAACTTAACCTCTAACCTTAGCATCAAAAGGGAACAGTATAACATTTATGTATCTGATTCAAAACTTCTCCAACACCTCAACCTCAAACAAGCTCTTACTCCTGGTATGCCTCACCATGTACTTTTATGCACCATCTTCTGGTTTTGGCAAAAATGTTGTTCTAAATTCATCCATTCAAAAGTAATTGATATTTAGGGGATACATTGCCAAACATATGCTGGAGCAAGAAATCTTTCCAGGAGCTAGTGTATACTAGAAGAGAGTGCCATTAAACGACTAACCATATGAAGATTAGAATGAGAAATAGGAGTAGGACATTGACTCTGTTTGCCTGTTCTGCCATCGAGCAAGATCGAGCCTGATCTTTTACCCAGTGCCACTTTCCTGTGCCTTGATCTCCTTCATATCCAAATATCTATCTTGTGTCTGACTTGAATGTACTCAGTGACTGAGGCACAACAGTCTTCTTGGGTAAGATTCACCGTGCTCTGGGTGATGACATTTCTTCTCATCTCTGACCTGAGTTGCTGACCCATTTTTTTATGACTGTAAACCCAGCTTCTGGAGATCCCCCCAGCTTCCCTATCAACCCCCTGAAGAACATTATGGTTTCATTGAGATCAGCCCTCATTTTTTCTGAAGAGAATTCAGGCCCAGTCTGGTTATTCTTGCAAATGCCCAGTAGCAGCTGCTGATGGAGTCATGGAGTTGGACAGCAGGACAGCAATGTCCATGCTGACCTTTTGCCCATCTCCACGAATCCCATCAATATTAGGACCTTATCCTTCTACACCTTGCCTATTTAAGTATCTGTCTGCCCCTTAAACTTTCCCCTCAAATCCCCTTTCCTCTCACCTTAAACCTATGTCATCTTCCTTACCATACCCCTATCCTGAGAAAACAATTCTGACTTTATACCCCATCGATGCCTCTGATATTTTTTATAAACCCCTATCAGGTTGCCCTCAGCCTCCTTCACTCCAGGGAACACAAGCCCAGCCTCTCCAAACTCTCCCCACAGCTGCAGTCCTCCAATCCAGGCAACATCCTGGTGAATCTGCTCTGCACCCTCTCCAACAGAGTGAGGAGGGAAACACTATGGGACAGACACACCCAGCCCCCTGCCCCACCTTCGCTCCACACCGAGTGGGGACGATGGATGGGAGCAGGTGGGCACTGGGCCTGGCAGCGCCTGGGGAAGGGGGGTTCCAGCCACATGAGGTTGTTCCTGTCTGCAGGGCCAGGTCTGGGGTGGTGATAGGTGGAGTGAGTGAGATCCAACACCTGCCCCCAACCCTGCCCACAACACCTGCCTCCCCCCCCGTCCTGCCTCCCATTCCCCCTCCTCCTCCGCAGGCCACTGTCCCCTTTTGACCCCATCCCTCGCTTCACCCCCTCCCTCACCAAAGCCCCTACGCCAAGCCCATCCCCCTCCAAGCCCCATTCCTCACCAAGCACCTCCCCTACACCACCCCCTCCCCACCACCGCCCCTCCCCTCCCCTCCCCTCCAAGCCCCGCCCCCCACCCCTCTCGCTGCAACTTAGTAACCGGCACCGTTACAAAGTTTCTCCTTCCACCGAGCTGATTGGTTGGGGGGCGGGCCCCGCAGCACCAGCTCGCGTTCTGTGTGGCTGCGGCTCACGTCGCTCAGGGCCGGCGGGCTGCGGACGGTAGCGGCCGCAGTGACGGGCGAGGATCCGCAATCCGCGCCGCCGGATGGTAACGTGCGAGTTTTTGTCCCCGGGTCTGTGGTGGGGGGTGTTTGCGGGGTACTTGGTCCTGCGGGACGTTGTCAGCAGGTGATGCCGGTTGGTGAGGGGCTGCAGAGCGTATTCCGGGCAGCTTCCCTTCCCATCCCAAAACTTTGTCCCAAATGTTTAGTTTGAAACTACCGATTATTCTGCTGTAAATAGTTGAAGATGTGTGTTTGAGTGGCACGTTGTAAAACCCTGAGAGCGCTGTGCTGGAGGAGCGGTGAGTGTGTTGTTGATGGTGCAGGGGTGTGGACCCGCTCCATTCACCGTGGTGTGTTGGAGGCCGCAGCTGTGTGAGATCGCTAATTGTCCGCAGACTAATTGTGTCGCCGGCGAACAGGTGGGGGAGAGTCCCCGGGGACGGGGGGAGCCCAGGGGTGCCGTCGGCTCAGGAACAGAGCAGTTCGTGTGATGATTGCAGTAACTCATCGCCCTGAAGTTCCCCGGTCCCTGGGAAAGTTGTTTCTCCTGTGAGTGCAAACTGTTTCATTGGCACTTTCTTTAACCAAAAGCAATGCTGACACCTCGAATACTCGCGGCAGAGCTTTCAGGTGAGGGGGAAAGTTTAAAGGGGGTAAGTGGTGGGTGCCTGGAACGGCTGCCAGAGACGGTACTGGAAGCAGCTTCGATAGTGGCTTTACAGGCTTTCAGGTAGACGCGGGGATGGAGGGATGGGGATCAATGCGGGCAGAGGGGATTAGTGTAATTTAGCATCATGCTCCGTACAGACATCGTGTGCTGAAGGCCTGTTCTATGTTCTGAAGCTGTTCTGTGTTTTATAAAACAATGTTGGGCCAGTTTGTTTGTGGAAAGGGAGGAAATGTGTTATTTTTAACGCAGTATTGTTTCAAGGAGGTGATGTTTGCAGGTGCTTTACTTCACAGGATTGTGTGCTTGGCTATTTTTGTTTGCTTTCTAAATTATAGCACAATGTCACTCACAGTCTGATTCCAGCTTTTTTGAGTATATTGTCATTCAGTCATGCTTACCCACAAATCAGATGTTTCGGTGATACCTCAGGGGCAATATTTACCTGGTGCTATGAGCCAATCACCTGGCATCTTTTATCCACAAAAATAGAGTAATTGAGTAACTTCAGTTACATCACCTTGCATGTTTGAAGCATAATCTGACTAGAAGCCACAGGTTTAAGGTGAGAGGGGAAAGATTTAAAGGGGCCCTGAGGGGCAAGTTTTTTCACCAGGTATATGGGACGAGCAGCCAGAGGAAGTGGTTGAGGCAGGTTGTTTAAAAAGCATTTGGACAGGTACATGGATAGGAAAGGTTTAGAGGGACGTGGGCCAAATGGGACTGGCTTAGATGGGAATCTTGGTTGGCATGGATGAGTTGGGCTGAATGGCCTGTTTCTGTGCTGTATGGCTCTATGACAAAGAAATAATTTAATTATAAAACTCTGAGAATACAAAATCATGCATTGTTTCATGTTGTCAGTCAGTTCCCATGATAGACAGGCAGAAGGAACTTGGGTTTGGTATTGGTCTGCTTTTATACTTTGATGTTACAGAACATTGCGTAAAGTAAACCTACACTTCAGTTTGTTTGTCAATCTGTTCATATGGTGTGAGCATGGAAGTTTTGGCTTTAGCTCATTTGACAACACTCTGATACCTGAATACTTAATGGTTTCAAATGTAGTAATTTCGTGTGTCTCAGTATTGCATTACCATTCACTTTTTTATTCATTCAGTTTTTAGACCCGAGTGTAACCAGAAATGCCAGCTATTATTGTTCATCACTACTAGTCTTGAGAAGGTGATGGTGAACCAGCTTCTCACACTGAAGCAGCCCTACCAGTGAAAGTGTTGTGGGAGGGGAATTCTTGGCTTTAGACCAGTGATGATGAGGAAGAACTGGTGATGTGTTCGCAAGTTGAGATGATGCGCAGTTTGGAGGGTAACCTACAGAGGCTGGTGTTCCCAGACATCTGACGCCCTCCTCCTTCCTGGTGGTGGAGGTTGTGGGCTTGGATGTGTTGTCAGAGTTGCCTGGGTGAGTCGCTCATCAGGTGATGCATCTGCTGCCAATGGGGACCAGTGGCGGTGGGAGTGAACATTTTAGGTGGTGAATGGGGTGCCAATGGAGTGGGCTGCTTTGCCCTGGATGATGAGTTGCTGGAGCTCCTTTGGCAAGCAGAGAGTGTTCCATCATGCTCCCGACTTGTGCTTTGTAGATGGTGGAAAGGATTTAGGGTGTCAGGAGGAGACAGGTTAGTGTTTATGTAGCTCATCCAGTTGAGTTGCTGATTGACTGTGGTGGGGCCTCAGCAATGGATATTCTATGTCGCATTACATAGGTAGGTGGTTAGACTCCCTCTAGTTGGGAATGGTCATTGGCTTTCTTTAATCATGGTTCATTTCAACAGCTGGCCCATTATCACTCTGTATTTTCATTGTATCAAGTTTTAATAAATATTTATACAGATATAGAAAAGACAGGGTATATGATAGTGAACCTAGGAAACTGTTTAAAGTAACAAGGCTTCAGACTCCCTTTCAATTCACCTTCCAATAAACAAGATCAGGTTAAACGTACAATTTCCATGCACTGACCACTTGCCAAGGCCATGGAAACGTTTCCATCTTTCAATGAAAAGAGAGAGAAGCAAACATATAAGACAGACACTTGAAGATAAATGGTGGAAGCAAAGAATAAGTCTCAGTCGAAGAACAAAAGGTGAAGCACGTGCAGGTCCTCCCCAGGTTACAAATGCCCGACTTGTGTACAGCTGTACATACGACAAGTGTTTGGGAGACCGGTGGGACGGATTTGCTGACTCTTCTGTTAGTTCTGCTGTGGGAACTCGGTTTGAGTTACAAACAGTTCACAGGAATGGAACCCTACTGTAACGTGGGAACAACCTGTAGATGGTCATGTGAAAAGGTCACGGGATCTCTTGTTAATGAGCCTCAGGAACGTCATTTGGAAGAATTTGATAAAAGCTGGAAACTTGCACCAAACTGGAGAGAAGCCTTTGCTTTTAGTGAAATACTATGCAACGTGCAACTGCTAGATGTTCTTTGTATACGAGGAAAATTTAACAGTAAACATCTGTGGAATTCCCTGCCCAGGGAAGCAGTGGAGGCTTCCTCATTAAATATATTTAAGACACGGTTAGATAGATTGTTGCATAGTAGGGGAATTAAGGGTTACAGGGAAAAGGCAAGTAGGTGGAGCTGGCTCCACAACCAGATCAGCCATGATCTTATTGAATGGAGGAGCAGGCTCGACGGGCCAGATGGCCAACTCCTGCTCTTATTTCTTATGTTCTTAAAAATAAAAGCAGCTTTAAGGATTTTGCAAGGTACAATTTTAGGCATATTTGGGCTGAGGTATTTACCAGACTAATACCTGGAATGGATGGGTCGTCTCATGACGAGAGGTTGGGCAGGCCGGCCTTGTGTCTACTGCGGGAAAGAGTGAGAGGGGACCTGATTGAAATGTATAATGTCCAGAGAGGTCTTGGTAAGTGGCTGTGGAGAGGATGCTTGCTCTTGTGGGAGAATCTGGAAGTTGACAGCCACTGGCTTAACAATAAGGCTTTTCCCATTTAAGACAGACAAGGAACTTGTCTTTCTCTCGTCTTGAGTCTTTGCAACTAAACTAAAGTCTTTGAATATTTTTTAGCCAGTGATGGAGAAATACTTGGTAAGCATTGGGGTGAAGGTTTACTTTAGGTTGATGGAAATGTATAGTTGAGGTTACAATTGGATCTGCTATGATGATGTTAAATGCTGGAGCAGCTGTAAGAAGCTGCATGGCCGACTGTTAATGTGTATGTTTGTATATTAATTTTTGATGTTAGGGGTGTGGGGGGGGGATCAAAGTTACAATGTTTTTGATGGTGACTAAATAAACTGGCATTGTTGGTTTCTTGTAGAGCAGTTTCTACTGAGTATGCAGAGACTTGATGGGCTTGTACACTCTCTACAGATTTACTCATCAGTCTATAAGTAGTCTGTATCTACAATTGTTATTAGGACATCACATTACGTACATGTTGAATACATGCATTTCAAATATGGAAGACTTGGAGTAATAACTATGTAAACTGATGTAATCCCTGTTGTTTTTTTTAAATCCTTTTGCAAAAGTAACATGGATCTGTGCCAGAAAGTTGAGTAAGTTATGACATAAAGCTTGCTTTTGATAAGGGCAGTTACTCTGCTCACATGACAAGCACTGTCACACTGGGAGCTGATCAATCTGTCTCATCCCATGTTACTTCGTCTACAACAAATGAGCCATAGCGTGTTTCAAGCTATAAAACTGCAGCACGAAGGGGCAAGGAAATGTTTTGTGCAATGATTGGTACTGAACCTGTGCATCAACATGAGGTTCACGTTAAATGCAATCTCTGCTGTGAAGTTGTCCAGCTTGAACCATTCTGTGCTAGCAATTCCACAATATACAATTACCAGTTTGTCTTTTTTGATATATTAGTGAATTGAGGCGATCAGTCATACCTCGAATCAAGGGCACCTGGAGATAAGCTAAACTATAGCACTTGGATTGTTTGCATTGGGTAGTCAATTGAAGAAATGTTAGATTTCTCTATAAACATTTGCAGTATCTGAAGTAAGCTATGACTAAGAGTTCAGAGCTGCGTTTATCTGTTAAACTCAATGGGTTTACCAGATAGCATGTTGATCCTGTGTAACTCATGGAGACTGGTAGCTTTTATCAGAAGGGGAAAAGTGACCAAATATAAACCTTCTGTGAAATTGGAAATATTGTTAAGTGGCCATCAGTGAGTGGCTGATTCAGACAAAGATTGGTGGGCAGGTGAAGCATCCAAACAATATGACAAAATGGCTGTGTTGTCCCTGTGGTGTGGATGGGTTGCCTGAGTACATGTTCCTATTCAATTCTACCAGGGTGGTGTGCAGACTCATTAATGCAGAACAAACTTTCAAATACCGACCTTTCTCCATAAGCTCCAAGCAATTAAAAGCATTCCAGGTTGTTGTGTAAAAAATGTTTTTGAAATATGTACAGATTCCTATCATGCCTGACTGACTAAAGTTCGATTGGAAGGTTGTTGCAAGCTCTAAGGTATTATAGAGTTACTGATACCAGAGGGTAAATCAATCGCCAGACATCTTAATGGTTATTTCAGTCAACCTAATGCACAATTATCACTGCTATTGATCTAGTTGGTAAGTATTTCCAAGTCTGAGTGTAGACCGCATTGGTCAATGAAATGATGTCCAGGGCTACTCCCAGCCTTAGTTTGCACAGAGATGGTTCTGTTGTTTGCAGAATGTCAAGCAGTTAGGAAGGTAGACGGTATATTGGCTGTTATATCAGGAGGACTTGAGTGCAAGACTCGGGATGTACTCCTTCAATTACTGAGAGCTCTGTTGAGTTCTCATCTGGACTATTGTGCAAATGTCTCGTTTAAAATATTAGAGGACATGATCAAGTACTAGAGAATGTGTATCTAAGGTGAGAATGGAAAAGTTTAAAGGAGATGTGAGGGGCAAATTTTTTTTTACACAGAGAGTGGCAGATGCCTGGAACAGGCTGCCAGGGGTGGTGGTGGAAGCAGATACGATAGTGGCGTTTCAGAGGTTCTTGGGTAGACACATGAACAAGGAGGGATATGGATCATGCACCGGCAGAAGAGAATTAGTTTAATTTCGCATCGTGTTCAGCACAGATGTTGTGGAGCAAAGAGCCTGTTCCTGTGCTGCACTGTTCTGTGTCTGGTCTCCTTGCCTTATGAAGGGATGAACTTACCTAAGGAAGGCAAGAGTGGTACAGCAAAGGTTCACCCAGTTGTACGAGGAGGAATTGAGCAGACTGGGCCCATTCTTTTTCGAGTTTAGAAGAATGAGAGGTGATCGCATTTAACAAGTATGTGCAGGGGTGATGTTTCCCCTATATAGGAAACCAGGGGTCAAAATAAGGACTTCACCATTCAGAATGGAGTGGAGAAACTCCTTCAACCAGAGGGGGGTGAACCTTTGGAATTCTCTACCCAAGTCAGCTGTAAGGCTCAATCACCGAATATATTAGAGGCAGAGTGATGGATTTCTGGATGTTAAGGGAATGGAGGGATATGAGGAGGCTGGAAAATGGCATCAAGGTGAAAGATCAGTCACAGGCAGGAGGGACTCATGGTTACTCCAGCTTCAGTTTTTTTTTCCAATCTTTTTATTAGTTTTCAAATTAATACAGATTGATATATAGCATCAATATTTAGACATGTAATAAAAGAGATCAGGAGAACAATCATGACATAGATAATCATAAAGAACAATAAAATATAAAAAAAATCTGTAGATCCAACGATCTCTTAGTAAATGAATATAATATAAAAGAAAGGAAAGAAAAAGATTTATTATATAAATTTAAAAAAAAGAAAGAAAAGAAACCCAAATCAATAAGAAAAATTGTAAACAATATAAACTAACCTAAACAGAAAAATTGCAAAAGAAAACAAACAACAAAAAAAAAGAAGAAAAAACTGGGCTAAAATTTCTCAGTAGAAACAGAGCAATATTATGTTGTCAGCTCCGTTCCTCTAAGTTAGAAAGTTATTGAAAGGGGATCTACATCATGTGAAAATATTGAATAAATGGACTCCAAATATCTTCAAGTTTAAGCAAAGGATCAACAGTACCACTCCTAATTTTTTTCCAAGTTTAAACATGATATAGTTTGAGAAAACCATTGAAAAGTAGTAGGGAGTATTGGATCCTTCCACTTAAGCAAAATGGATAGTTTGGCCATTAATGTAACAAAAGCAATCATACGGTTAGCGGAAGCAGATAAATGGCCAGACTCTATCCTTGGTAATCCAAAAATTGCAGTGATAGGGTGAGGTTGTAGCTTCTGTTTTTTAATGTTCTAATGTAAATCATCCCAGACACTGGCTGCAAGTGTTATCTACGAAGGAGTGTTATAAAGTCACAGCAGCTGCTGGCAGATGTTGCTTGGAGCCAGGTCTAAGGGCTCAAGATGTATATTCAGGAGTTTGTTACCAACTAACCTGGGGTTGTAAATAACCTCAGATAACAGTGGCCATCTGAGCCTGCACGTTTCACTGAAATCACGGCAGATCCTGTCCTCAACTTCACTTTCCTCCCCCATTCCCAGATACCTGATCCCCACGATGTCCATGAATTCTATCAATGTGAGTTTTGAATGTTTCTCTAGGCTGGATAATTCCAGTGATTTCAACCTCTGGGTAAAAAAAGAATTCTCCTGATCCAAGTCATGTGACTCTAGATGGCCAACCTTTCCTGACTCAATGCCTCCTGATCCTAGACCCTCCAGTTTGAGAAACAGCCTGTCAATGCTGCTCAGAATCCTGTATGAGATCACCTCTCTTCTAAAATCCAGTGAGCTTGTGCCAATTTTCCTCATTTTCTCCTATCCTTATCTCAAGAATTGACCCAGCAAGAGGCAATCTACTGAAGCTTTGCATTTCCATTCAGTGGAATCATTGAGTGATGTGTGGTCCACGTCTGCATTGTGGTCATTTATAAAGTGACAGTGCACTGGGGCATTGTACTGAGTTGTAGACGTGCTGCTCTGTTTGTGAGTTGTCCCTGGTACTTGGTGAGAGCTGATAACAACACATCAGAGGTCCAAAACAATTAGTTCTAGGTTGGAGGATTAGAACTAAGACGAGCCTCTGGGGTACTGTGATTGTGCAGGCTCGTAGGCAAAAGTCTGGTTCTTGGAGTAAAAGCACAGATTAGCCATAACCTCCATAAATGAAGACCAGACAAGAAGGAGAATGGTCTGATGTTGTTTTCTTCCTATTGAAGTGATTGAACCTTGTTTCACGGTGAGACACACTGAACACTGCGGCAGCATGAACAAGTCATGGTTTAATCTGGCCCGTAAAGAATGAGCTGCACGTCAACAGGTTACTTTGGCTCTTTGTCTCAAGAGTATAAATCATTGCACCACAGCGTATCCTGTTACAGGACTGAATAATACAGGAAGAAAAACTGAGCAGCCCAAGTACTCTATGAATGGTATCAGAGTGTCTAATGTTCAGCTGAAAATGATCCAAGAATTTTAATGTATTTAACACTCAGCATTCTCAAACAGAATCAAACGCATAACTGTACTTCTGTGGGACTCCTAACAAAACCCAGCAGTGTGTGCATTGGATTACACTTTGGTCCTGAACCAGTCTTAGCTTTGAGACACAAAAAAAAGGCATTCTAGACAATGAAACAATAAGGAGAAAATCCACAGACTGACCTCGATATCTTGAAGACATGCAAGGATGACCTTGCCTGAGTGTATAAAAAGAAGAGGTACATTCATTTAGTGCTTACATGAACTCTGAACATACTATCACCTTTAAAGTGATTCAATATTTTGGTGTGTAGTTATTGTGGTACAGGAGAGTTGAAGCACTGCACAAGTGCAGCGGTGTTAATAATGACCAGGTTCTCATTACATTGATGGAGGATAGTGGGGAGAAGCCCACTTGCTTGATGTAGTGCTGTAGATCAGTTAGATTTATGAGAAAAGGCCTCTGTTCAAGATCTCATCCCAAATTTGATAACCAACGTTCAATGGGACTGGGCTGGTACGTCTGGCTGAAATATGTGCTAAAGTAGCTGGAGTGGAACCTAAACTCACTACCTTCTGTCCTGGACACCTAGGAATCCAAACAATTATTAAATTATGTCAACCTATTCTCATCATCTGTTCGCCATCATCCATTTTGCTTGGTGTAAGCACTGCTTTTTAAAGAACAGGCCTCCACCCCAAACTCAACCCTAACTACAACAAGTCTGTCAACTGTAAGCAAGTGTGAACTTTGGATAATATGATGACACTTCTTAAGAATATTATACCTTTGATTGTAGCTGAGTGCATTATTGATCAGAATGAACCTGTTAGAGGCAACAGATATTACATTTCAGGTTATTCTGACAAAGGGCTATTGGTATTGGTTTATTATTGTCACTTGTACCGGGGTACAGTGAAAAACTTGTCTTACAAACCGATCTTACAGGTCAATTCATTATACAGTGCAGTTACATCAAGTTAGTATAGAGTGCATTGATGTAGTACAGGTAAAAACAATAACACAGAGTAAAGTGTCACAGCTACAGAGAAAGTGCAGTGCAATAAGGTGCAAGGTCACAACAAGGTAGATCGTGAGGTCATGAGGTCATAAGTCATAGTCCATCTCATTGTATAAGGGAACCGTTCAATGGTCTTATCACAGTGGGGTAGAAGCTGTCCTTAAGTCTGGTGGTACGTGCCCTCAGGCTCCTGTATCTGAAATGTTGAGTCTTTTTGTTGCCACAGAAGTTCTTTGGCCTGTTGAGATTTTGCAGCATTTTCTGGTTTGTATCTACCCTCCCTCCCCTCCCTCTCCTCTGCTTTGTCCTTCTTTATACCTCCATTTTATCTGTGTTCATGAGACCTGTTCTAAGAACATGGACCTGTTCTAAGATTACTGTAGCTAAGCACCAGAGTAAATCTGCTGAATTCATTCATGTGATTGCCATTTGAAAAGAGTTCAGTGGTGGCCTGGTTCTAGTCCTGACCCTAGCAGATTCCAGGTTGCTGCCTGCAGTATGTAAACCAGTGCCAGCCACTACCAGCAGGAGTGGGACTAGCACAGTATAAAAACAAAAAGACCATGCCGCTTGCGTTTCCAGCTGAATGAGTTGGAGATGATAAGTGAACATTATTTTGCTGAATACTGATCCAGTGGAAACCTGTCCCAGGCCTTTCTATGCAATCATTCCCTCAGTTTATGAGCATTTGTTCTCCCAAGGAGCAATCCCACTGAGTTCTTCCAGTGGTTTGATTTTTTTGCTGCAGATTCCAGCATCTGCAGTCTCTTGTGTCTCAAATTAATCTGAGCAAAAAGCAAAATACTGCAGATATTGATCTGAAATAAAAACACCTTGGAGAGCATAAAAAGCAATGAACAGCATCACTAATGATGTGGAGACACAAGAGACTGCAGAGGCTGGAATCCGGAACAACACACACAATGCTGGAGGAACTCAGTGGGTGAGGCAGCATTTTTGAAATGAGAAACAAAGTTGGTGCTTCAAGTTGATGACCTTTTATCAGGGGAAGACTTTACTTTTTTGTGTGTGTGTGTGTATCCAGCTGAAGATCTTGGGCATGCACAGAGGACGGCTGTTTTGCCACATTGCCTCGCCTCAGCCAGCACAGTGATGCACATTTGGTTAAAGCACAAGGACAAAAATTTGGAGCCTCAGGGTTTCTTTGAAGGACATCATTCACTGCTTTGTAGCCCTGTGAACCCCTGGACCAATTTGCTCATTCTCACTTCAGACTTTTGACCTTTTGAGAGTAATTTATGAGGAGCAAAAGCTTTACAAATCAACTTAAACCTGATAACTGGTGTAATGTCCCTATGAGACATGGCTCTGAATAATTCCTTCAGCTGCACAGCAATATGATATTCAGTTCGGTCGTCTGATCCGCAGAAACAGCCAAATATACGTGAAGGAGCCGTTAACTTCAATTCTACTTTATAGGAATTTCTCTGGTATCCAGATGATTACCTTCTGTTCCCTTGCTCATATCCCTGCTCCCCTTGCTTGTCAATCTGCACTGTCTTCTCCAGTGCAAGAGCAAAACACTGCATATCCGGAAATCAAACACAACGTACAAGCCTGCAAATTAGGAGCAGGAGTAGGCCACTCAGCCCTTCAAGTCTGCCCCACCATTTCATGAGATCATGGTGATCTGATTGCCACCTCAACTCCACATTCCTGTCTACCTGTGGTAACCTTGCACCCCTTGCTTATCAAGAATCTAACTGCCTCTGCCTCAAAAATATTCAAAGGCTTTGCTTCTGCTGCCTTTTGAGGAAGAGAGTTCCAAAGACTGACGACTGTCAAAGAATAAATATCCATCTGTCTAAAATAGGTGATCCCATATTTTTAAATAAGTTCTAGATTCTAGTTCTTCGCAAAGAGGAAACATCCTCCACATGCACCCTGTCAGAATCACTCGGGTTTCAATCTTCCCCTTCCACTCTCTGAAACCGCTGGAAGTACCCTGGAGACATCCAGCAGCTCAGGCAACATCTGTCACAGAGAAACTGGCTCAACATTTCAGTTCAATGACCTTTCAACTGAACTGGGAAATTCAGTCTGACCTGCTGAGTACCCCAGCATTTCTGCTTGTGTTGTCTGATCTTTCTGTGGCCTCCCCTCTCCCTCTGCTTTTGCCGCTCATTTATACCCTGTCTGTACCTTTAAGATTAATCACCTCTAATGTTAGGATTGAAATTACCTGCATTCTAAGTGTGTTGGAGATGTTGAAAGGAAAATCCCAGCCCTCAAATCTACATCTAAGATGCTCTTTTAAAATATTTGAAACATCTGTTTCATTTACAAAACATTTTATTTTTTATTGCATATTCAATTGGTCCATAAGATGTAGGAGCAGAATTGGGCCATTTGGTCCATTAAGTCTGTTCCATGGATGACTTTTTTTCAACCCCATTCTCCCGCCTTGTCCCTGTCACACTTAACCACCCCCCCCCCCCTCACTGCCAGTCAAGAACCTATCAATCTCTCCCTTAACTACATCCAATGACTTGGACTCCACCACCCTCTGGCATCAAATTCCAAAGAGTCACCGCCCTCGGCTGAAGAAATTCCTCCTTATTTCAGTTTTAAAGGGAGGTCCCTTTATTCTGAGGTTGTGCCCTTGGATCCTCAACTCCTACTAATGGAAACGTCCCCTCCACATCCACTCTGTCCAGGTCTTTTACTCTGTGGTTATCATAGAATCACAACAACAAATTTCACATCATATGTCAGTGACAATAATTCTGATTCTGGTTAGAGCACAGGAAACCATTCAGCCACTGTGTCCACACAGGATTTCTACCAGACCAACTCTGATTCCACCTCCTGGCCCTTTCTCCACAGCCTTGCATGGTTTTCCTTCACTTTATTCACCTCCCTCTGTCACATCTGCAGGCAGTGGGCTCTGGACTCCAACCACCCACCATGTAAAACATAAAGTTTTTCCTCACTATTTCCCTTTTATTATATACCTGTGTCCTCTGGTACTTCATCCCTCCTCCAAAAGGAACAGACTCCCACTACCCACTCTGTCTACATCCCTCATCATTTTATATACTCTGCTCTTTTCTCTCTACCCCCATGACTATGTGGCTAGACACAGCTCAAATATTATCTATAAATTTGCCGATGACACCACTGTTGTTGGCAGAATCTCAGACAGCGATGAGGAGGTGTGCAGGAGATGGATCAGCTGGTTGAGTGGTGTCTCAACAACAACCTTGCACTCAACATCAGCAAAGCCAAGGAATTGATTGTGGACTTCAGGAAGGGGAAGTCGGGAGAACACACACCAGTCCTCATTGAGGGATCAGCGGTGGAAAAGGTGAGGAGCTTCAAGTTCCTGGGCGTCAACATCTCTCTGGAGGCCTGTGACTAGTGGTGTGCCGCAGGGATCGGTGCTGGGTCAGTTGTAGTTTATTATCTATATGAATGATTTTGGATGATGTGGTAAACTGGATCAGCAAATTTGCGAATGACATCAAGATTGGGGGCATAGTGGACAGCGAGGAAGGCTATCAAAGCTTGCAGCGTGATCTTGACCAGCTAGGAAAATGGGCTGAAAAATGGCGGATGGAATTTAAATCAGCCAAGTGCGAGGTGTTGCATTTTTGGAGGACAAACCAGGGTAATGCTTTGACAGTGAATGGTGGGGCTCTGAGGTGTGCAGTAGAACAAAGGAACCTGGGAATACAGATCCATAATTCCTTGAAAGTGGCGTCACAGGTAGATAGGGTCATAAAAAGAGCTTTTGGCACATTGACCTTCATAAATCAGGGCACTGAGTACAGGAGTTGGGATGTTATGCTGAAGTTTCGTAAGACATTTGTGATGCCAAATTCAGAGTATTGTGTGCAGTTCTGGTCACCTACCTACGGGAGAGATATCAATAAGCTTGAAAGAGTGCAGAGAAAATTTACAAGGATGTTGCTGGGACTTGAGGACCTGAGTTATAGGGAAAGGTTGAATAGTTTAGGAGTTTATTCCCTGGAGCGCAGGAGAATGAGGGGAGATCTTATAGAGGTATACAAAATTATGAAGGGTATAGATAAAGTGAATACATGCAGGCTTTTTCCCCTCGGGTTGGGTGAAACAAGAACTAGAGGTCATAAGTTTTGGGTAAAAGGCGAAATACTTAAGGGGAATCTGAGGGGGATCTTCTTCACTCAGAGGGTGGTGCGAGTGTGGAACGAGCTGCCAGTGGAAGTGGTAGATGTGCGTTTAATTGTAACATTTAAGAGTGGTTTGGATAGGTATGTGAATGAGAGGAGTATGGAGGAATATGGTCCGGGTGCAGGTAGATGGGACTAGGCAGAAAACCAAGCCAGCATGTACTAGATGGGCCGAAGGGCCTGTTTCTGTGCTGTAGTGCTCTATGACTCTATCTCAATCTTGGGCCCAACACATTGATACAGTCATGAAGAAGGCATGCCAGCGGCTCTACTTCATTAGGAGTTTGAGGAGATTTGGTATGTCACCAAAGAGTCTTGCAAATTTCTACAGATGTTCTGTGGAGAGCATTCTGACAGGTTGCATCACTTCCTGGTATGGAGGCTCCAATGTGCAGAATTGAAAGAGGCTGCAGAGGGTTGTAGACTTAGCCAGCTCCATCACGGGCACAACCCTCCCTGCCATTGAGGATATCTTCAAAAGGTGGCACCTCAAGGCGGCAGCATCCATCATTAAGGACCTTCACTACCCAGGACATGTCCTCTTCACGTTACTGCCATCGGGGAGGAGGTACAGGAGCCTGAAGACCCACACTCAATGATTCAGGAACAGCTTCTTCCCCTCCGCCATCAGATTTCTGAACAGCCCATGAGCACTACCTCATTATTTCTCTTTTGCACTATTTATTTATTTTTGTAACTTAAAGTAATTTTTATGTCTTTATGTCTTGCACTGTACTGCTGCCACAAAACAACAAGTTTCACGACACACGTCAGTGATAATAAACCTGATTCTGATCGACTTCTATTAATTCTCCCCTCAACCTTCTCTGAAGAAAACAGCCCCAGACTCTCTAATCTGTCCTTGTAACTGATCCCAGGAACCATCATATAAATGTTTTCTTCCTCTCTAACGTCCTCACGTACTTCCTGTAATATGGTGACCACACTGAATGCAATGCTCCAGTCGAGGCCAGACCAATGTTTTCCAAAGGTTCAGTATTACTTCCCTGCTTTTGTACTCTGTAGCTCTCTTGATAAAATCCAGAATTGTGTGTTGTCTGTTTAACCAGTTTCTCAAGCTGCCTTGCCACTTTTGATCAGTGCACCCACACCCCCAGGTCCCTCTGCTCCTTCACCCATTTTAGAACAGCCTTTATTCTCTATTCTCTCTCTTCATTCTTCCTATCAAAATACATTATTCTTCACTTCTCCACATTAAACTTCAGCTGCCCATTCCACAAACCTTCTTCTTATATCCTGCTGCAGTCTATCACAATGCCGCCAAGTAAACTGTCCTCCATAGATTTAGAAATTGTGCCTTGCACCCCCCAAAGTCATTAGTAAATATCAAGAGAAGCAGTGTCTTTGACACAAACCCTTTCCTCCAGTATGAAAAGCCCATTCACCACAGCCCTCTGGTGCCTGTTACAGAGTCAACCTCTCATCCATGGTCATTGTCCATTTTGTGCCACCTGCTTCAGATTTGGAACAAGGCTGTTATGTGGCACCTTATCAGGACCTTTCTGGGAACTGATGTCCAAATCTTCATCTGTATCTCTTTCATCATCCAGGGAACTCTGGACTTGTTTGGGAATGTGCCTGAACCACCACCTCCTTAAAGGCAGCCTATTGTTATGTTACAGTTTTGCCCGTCAACTTTTAGTTCCAATTTATGGGCTACATTCATTCTCATCCCATTAACCTTGGCCTTCTCCCTCGTTGCCAGATGACAGAACAGACTGCCACAGTGTGTCCGGTTGGTAGACGAGGGCGAGGAAGTGGAGAGTGTGCAGGAGCAGCCCGTACAGTAGCACCAGTGCCACTAGGTTTGACCACAGCTGGACAGCACTCTCACTCACCAGAGAAAAGGGGCTCATTCAATTACATTCCAACCCAGTCCTTTCCAGTGTTGGATTTTATCAAGTTTTCTGTCTAATGGGTATGTCTGCTGTTTGATGCCATTCTTAATATCACATAGTCATTACTACTGAATTACATTCCAGGTGGTCAAATCCAACTTCCATGGTTACAATGGTGTCAAACTTCAGTAGGATTTCAGGTGGAAAGGTGTGTTCATTGGAATCACATGTTCACAATGGTGTATATTCTGGATGTGGAAGTAAAAACGTAAAGCTTCCCAGTATCTTCTCCCTGTTTGTAAACACAGTTCCTATAAAAGCAGAGTTGTTTGTTTGCCTGACTGACGTACTCATAGTCAGCAACTTTTGACTATTTGGAACCTATTTTATGACAGTATTGTGAATATCACAGCTTTCATAGAATCGTACAGAATGGGCCCTTTCAGCCCAACTTGTCTGTGCCAACCATGATGCCAATTTATATTGATCCCTTTTGCCCACATTACACCCGTCTCCCTCTATGTCCTTTCCATCTAAGTACCTGTCCAAGTGCCTTGTAATTGTATCTGCCTCCACTGCCTCTTCTAGAAGATTGTTCCAGATATTCACCACCTGCTCTGTCGAAAAACTTGCCCCTCAGATCTTCTTTGAATCTCCCCTCTCACATTAAACCTGTGCTCTCTGGTCAAAATCAGCAGAGAAAAAGACTTCAGCTATCTTTGCTCCTCATCACTGTATGAACCTCTGTGAGGTCATCCCTCAGCCTCCTATGTTCCAGTGAGAATAAACCCAGCCTATCAATTTCTCCTTAACTCCAGCCCTCCATTCCTGGTGAATCTTTTCTGCACTCTTTCAATTGCTAGCATGTCCTTCCTGTAGGATAGTGACCAGAGCTGTTAACAATACTCCAAGTGCTATCTAAACTATGTTTTCTACAGCTGCAACGTGACGTCCCAACTCAGTGCATTGGCCTATGAAGGCAAGCACACCAAATGCCTTTTTGACAACTCCATTCACCTCTGTCACCACTTTCAGAGCGCTATGGAATTGCATCCCAAGGTCCCTCTTTACATCAGTGCTTCTAAGGTTCCTGTGATTTACTCATCTGCCCTACCAAGATTTGACCTCCCAAAGTACATTACCTCACACTTGTCTGGACTAAAATCCATCTGCCAGCACTCTGCCCAACTTTCCAGCTGATCTATGTCCCACTGTATCCTTAGACAACCTTTTTTGCTATCTACAACTCCACCAATTTTTGTGTCATCTGCAAACTTACTAATCAAACCACTTACATTCTCAACCAAGGCCTTTATGTATGTACAACAAAGAACACAGGTCCCAGCTGATCTCTGCACTACACCACTTGTCAGAGGTTCCCAGTTAGAAAAATACCCACCCACCACTACCCTCTGCTCCATTACCAAGCCAATTTTGGATCCAGTTTGCTAACGTGCCTCGAATTCTTTGTGCTTAACCTTCTAGACCAGCCGACCATGTGGAACCTTGACAAAAGCCTTGCTTATAGTCCATATCCACATCTACTGCATTTCCTATATCAATTTCCTTAGTTACCTCCTCAAAAAACTCAATTGTCAACCAAAGTTCTCTAAACTTGCCATCTTTGCTGCTTGCCCTTACAGGGATGTGCTAATTCTGCTTTCCTCTGTAGCAGCTGTTCCCAATCTACTTCCGCCAGCTCTATTGAAATCTGCCTTCCCCCACTTTAGGGCCCTCGGACCAATCTTATCTCTTTCCATGACTACCTGAAAGTTTACTGAACTAAGGTCACTGTTCCCAAAGGATTCTGCAGAAACAGTTCTATCACTTGTCTATCTTCATTCCCTAAGATAAATTTCCCCTCCCTAGTTTTCATGTGATCTGAAACTTCACTAATCAGATTCTCTACAAAAAACTATCTTAGATGCATTTTATGAATTCCACCCCATCTAAGCCCCTTGTACTAATGAATCTCAGTCAATATTGGGAAAGTTGAAATCACCTACCACAGACAATCCCTGCCCTTACAGGATTTTCAAATCACTACCAAAAATCATAGCATAAACCATAAACCCACACAAATCCGTGAAAGTGTATTTTATTCTGTGTCACTTTTTACTTTCTTTTCAGTTTGCTTTTCTTGGCGGATGTACAGATGATGTGGCTTGACGATACGAACATTTTTCTGGGAACACAACCAGAATGCAGGGATCATCTGTAACTACAACCCTATTGCTTTTCTGGACAGGAACAAAGCACAGGGATCGGGCATGTCCTTCACTCCCTCTCACCCTGTCACTATTCCCATAGCTTAAACATTTCACACCATTCGTCCTTCTCTCATCAGCTGAACCCTCAGACATTTTCTGGATTTGTGGAACAAAAATTGTCCTTGTACAGCTGCCCAGCCCTGTTAATAAATATACAGTGAGGTACTCTTCCTTCAGGTGTTGATACAGCATTTTTGCCTCTACACAACAGTACGTGCATACCTCACTTAGAATATACAGGACACATTTCCAGGAACCAGGGCTAAAAGGGATCATTATACCACAGTGTCTCGGGATGTGTTACAGTGCTGGGTACCAGGTGTGAAGTCTTCCCTCAGTACCACTGTGCTGGGGACCTGACCCGCCACCAGCAAAGAATCACCCACATCTCGGTGTGGAGAGACTGCCTATAAAAAGCTGGGGTTGGGTGCATGGAGTGGCACAGCCACTCACCACTGAGTTGTGGGACTCTGGGCAGCATCCTCACCATCACGGTGAGTGTGGCCATTGTGGTGACTGGCAGCACCTGCTCCTTATGTTGGCAGCCTGCTTGGATCCTACAGTCCCTGCTGTCGTAGTTGGTTAGACTACACTTGAAGTATTGTGGATAGTACAAGTAGCCATGCTACAGGATGGATGTGGAAGCAGTATTGAGAGTGCAGAAGAGATTCACCAGGACATTGCCTGGAATGGAGGGCTGGAGGTATAAGGAGAGAGTGGAGAGGCTGGGTTTGTTCTCACTGAAATGTAGGAGGCTGAGGGATGATCTTATTGAGGTTTATAAAAAGTTATGAGGGGCACAGGATAGGTAGAGACTATTTCCCAGGGTAGGGGAATCTAGAACTGGAGGGCACAGGTTTAAGGTGAGAGGAGGGAGGAATTTAAAGGAGATCTGAGGGTTAAGCTTTTCACACAGAGGGTGGTGAACATCTGGAACGAGCTGCCAGAGGAGGTGGTGGAGGTGGCTACAATTACAATGTTTAAAAGCTATTTGGACAGGTACTTGGATAGGAAGGACGTAGAGGGATGCGGGTCTTAGGCAGGTGAGTGGGATTAGCGTCACTGTTGGCATGAATGAGGTGGGCCAGATCAATCCGGTTTATCATCACTGACGTATGATGTGAAATTAGTTGTTTTGGAGCAGCAGTACGGTGCAAGACATAAATCTATACATTACAAAAATAAATAAGTAGCACAACAAAAAAGAATAATGAGGTAGTGTTCATGGACCATTCCCAAATCTGATGGTGGAGGGGAAGAAGCTGTTCCTGAATCATTGAGTGTGGGTCTTCAGGCTCCTGTACCACCTCCCTGATGGTAGGAACGAGAGGAGGGCATGTCCCGGATAGGCCTGTTTCTGTGCTGTATGGTTCAATAATTCTATCATCACCTCCTGTTGGACGTGATGGAAGGTGCTGAATCTCTTCCTTCCTTTTCTCCCCCCACCCCCCCCCCCACCTCTCCCCAGCTCAGAGATATCTCCATGGTAATATGCTCCATGACCCAGCACTCACAGGCAGCCTCAATGCACTGAGCTGTGGGGTGATTCACTGGGGAGGGGCAGCGGAGGGCAGGGGATTGCACAGATTCCTGGCACAGTGGTGCACAGCCCAAGCAAACCTCCTTTGTTACATTCAGGGGCTAGGTGCCTGTGAATGATTTAATGGGAGAGCTACAATGAATCAGTGCCTGATGACATGGTACTGGCAGGGTTGGAGCTACTTCTGTACACAAGGACTGTGAATCCATAACAGACTCCTGGACACACAAGCTTGGTGAACAGTCTGTATGAATTAAATAAAGTGTTGGGGCGGAGGGCAGAGAGCTTCTGGTTAATCACTTGCGTTTCTACATTAGAATACTTGATGCTGTGAAACAAGAGTCCCTCCAGAAAGTTTGTAAGGATCATCCCCAATCTAACTGCAGAACTGGGTGTTTCTCAAGTTAAAATGCCATAACGTTACTGTATTTTGCTAAATTCCAAGTAATAGCACAGCTGCTGTGTGTTGATAATATATGCGCTGGCCTCTACTCATCATTGGCACCTTCTCTAAATCACAGGGCAAACTGTTGCCAGCAGATACATATGGTTTATAATAAAAAAAACAGAAAATGCTGGAAACACTCAGCAGGTCAGGCAGCGTCTGTGAAGCAGAGTTAATGTTTCAGGTCAAGGAAGGAAATGTGGTGAAGGGTGTTCCACCTGAAACATTAGCTCTGTTTCTCTCTCCACAGATGCAGCCTGACCTGCTGAGTATTTCCAGCATTTCCTGTTTTTACTTCAAACTTCCAGCGTCTGCAGTGTTTTTTTTGATTTTCACAGGTGGTTTATATTGCACATGTAGCTGCACTCGGCGATGTGGTATTGCTGGAGCTGAGTCTGGTTCTGATGTCAGTGCTGCAGTTATTGGTGTTCTGAAAGTCAGGTTGCAAACCTGGGCCAATGTGAGTCAGATTGGCTATGTCATTTCCTGACAGCTCTGGGGCAGGGGCTGCCTTTTCGTGTGCTTTAGTGATGTGATTGTTTTCCTGACATTGGTTGCCCTGACAACTCTTTATTTGTGGTTTGAATCAGCACAGGAAGGTCGGTGTGTAGTTGTGAGTTCTCCCAGGCATGGTAAATGATACCTATGTCCTGTTCCTGGGATGTTCTGAGATATTCCGGTGAACAAACCCAACTGTGGGAACATTAACTGCATGAGTCCAGAGCGGCAATATTCACTCTTCCCAGTACCACAACTTGTATTTAACTTGCACCATGCTTGAATAAGATTGCTTGGCCTGACTGATGTAAGTTAAATCAGTTTTGGATCCAGATATGGTTTAGTGACTCATATCCTGACCAGCCAGCATTGTTTGTCCTCAATGCTCAGGCTAGTTTCTGCTGAAATCTGTTAGCTAGATCCCCCAGGATTATTAAATAATCAGTTATTTATTCACAAACCAACCAATGAATGCAGAAACTTGAAGGGAGCAGCTAAGATGCACTGACAACCATGTAGGCTGACCTCAGCCTGATAATTGACTCCCCCCACACCCTTGGGTTTGAGGGTGAAGCCAGGGCTCCCAGCTCTGACTGTTACCCACAAAGCATCGAGAGGAACTCAGCATCTATGGAGGGAAATGGACAGTCGACATTTTGGGTCCAGCCTCTGCAGTCTCTTTTGTCTGTGGTTGTTACCCCTCTGGTTTGGATGAAGGTGGATTGGTTTGAGTGTGGTGTTGACATCCACTGACACTTGCTGTCAATGAGCAGCTGCTGTGGAGCCTGGGGCTGCAGAATGTCATGCTGGAGCAGTTCTCAGGTACGTCACTGTCCATGAGCAGCCTGTGGCTCCGGGCCCTGAACGTGGTACCAAGGAGTGGAAGCTGTCTGAGTGTGGTTTCTTTTAACAAAGGTATCATTGCCCACATGGGTTGATTAGAGTGAGGTCTGGTGGCAAGGAGTTTCAAGATACCTGCAGCCCAGACTTTGTTGCATAGATCTTGACACACATACAGAGATGGGCCCATGTAGAGACACCTGTCACCAGGTATGTACTTGCGCGCTAGTGGGCTCGGATACAGCTGTCCCTGCCCTTCACTGCCTCCCCTAACATGTCCTCCTTTATTCCCCTTGCTCTCGATCCTCCTATCCTGAATCCCCTCCATCTCCTAACCACCCCACCCTCCCTGCAAACCCCTCCCTCCACCCTCCATTTAGCAGTCTGCCCTTGTCACGGAGCCTCCTCAATGAGGGCAGACATCGATGATGAAACTCATCGTCACCTTCAGCACACCTGCCAAAGGCTGACTGAAGGAGAGGATGTCATCCAATCAAGACCTCAAACCCAGGATAATGCTCGTGGTCTGTTGATCTCCACCCTCCCGTTCGCTCTGAGACGTGGACTACATTGTCTCAGAAGCTTTTATGTGCCTCTACACATTGCTGGCATCTTCTATAACTCACAGGGGATGAATTGTTGCCAGCAGACATGTGGTTTGTAATAAAACACAGAAAATGCTGGAAATGCTCAGCAGGTCAGGCAGTGTCTGTGAAACACAGTTAATATTTTATTAGATTGGAGGAATCGATTCACTTGCACTCCTTCCAATCCAGTTACTGCATCTGGTGTTCACAAAGTAGCCTCCGTAACACTGGAGAAACCAAACACACATTGGGTGGTCACTTGCAGAGAACTTGGACTCAGTCCACAGTTGAGCTTCCTGTTGTCTGCAACTTCAATTCTCCATCCCACTCCCATTCCAAACTGACCATCTCCCCACCTCCTGTACTGCTACAATGAGGCTCAACATAAGCTCAAAGAACAACATTTTATTTTCTAGGCACTTTGCAACCCTTTGGAATGAACATTGAATTTTCCATCTTCAGGTAAACTGCACTCTTATCATTTCCAACTGTTGTGCTTCTGTCCCTTTCTCACCATTTCTGTCCATTTCCATAAAATGCCTCGGACACAGCTGCCCCTGCTCTATGCTGCCTCCTCACTTTCCCCTTAACACTTACCACTTTACACTCGCCCTCAGTGAGTGGTCTAATGGTCTGTATTCAACACCTGATCTGTCCTAACCTATCTCCATAGTCTCTTGTCTAACACCTTGCTCTGCCTCCAGCTCAGCTTTGAAAACTGTAATCCCACTCCCACCCCCCCCCCAACTACCCGCTCATTTCCCCCCTGCCCCCCCCCCCCCCGTCCCCAGTTCTGAGGAAGGATTCCTGACCCAAACGTTAATTGGTTTCACTTTCCACTGTTGCTGCCTGACAGGCTGCATTCTTCAAGTATTTCTGGTTCCGTCCTCCAACTCAATAGGATAAGTGAAGCAATATCAGCAACATCTCCCAGACCAACACCCCCAGTATTAAGGCCCTAATCACGCTCACTCAGTTCCCATGGACAAGCCATGTTGTTTGCATGGCAGGATCCCAAAATAGACATGCTATTCTGTGCTCCATTGTGGCAAGAGATTACCATGTGTTTTAAGGGTGTTCCCGAAGCCTCCGGAAAAAGTGTAACATGTGCACAAACCCTTGGGAATCCCTATCCCATGGCCACTTAAAATGGAGAGGAAGGACACTTGGAAAGATTTAACATGGTTTTGTGAAAGGGGAGTCATATTTGACTAAGTTATTGGGAGTTCCTTGAAGTAACATCTGTTGTAGATAAAGGGAGCCGGTGGAGATACGAAGATTTTCAGAAAGGATTTGACACATTAAAGGCCATTGACAAAAAATAAATAACTGATAGTTAAAAGATATTTGGACATGTACAGTATGTGGATAGGAAAGGTTTCAAGGGATATGGGCCAAATGTGGGCAAATGGGACTAGCTTAGATGGGAATCTTAGCCAACATGGACCAGTTGGGTCGAAAGGCAAGTTTCCATGCTGTATGACTCTCCAACTCTAGGAGTGAAGGTATTGACATGGATAGACAATTGACTGGCTAACTGGAAGCAGAGTAGGCATCGATTGGTCTTGTTGGCAAGATGTAACAAGTGGTGCACCACGGACTGGTTTCCAACAGATGTAACTGGGATGAAGACACCAAAAGTCTGGTTGCTAAGTTTGGTATCAGAAAGATAGGAAGGTAGTGAGGACCCTACAAAGGGTATAGGTAGGTTAAGTGAGTGGGCGAAGGTCTGGCACATGGAGCGTAATGTGGGAAAATGTGAAATTATCCATTTTTACAGGAAAGCTTAAAAAAAATTATATCTAAATGGTGAAGGGATGCAAGAGGATCTGGGAGTCCTAGTGCATAATTCCCAAAAGGCTAGCATGTAGGTACTGCAAATAATCAGGAGAACTGACAGAATGTTATTGTTTATTGTGAGGGGAATTGAATACAAAACTAAGGAGGTTATGCTTAACTTGTGTCGGGCATTGTTGAGATCACATCTGGAGTACTGTTTAAGGAAGGATTTTCATGCACTGGAAGCAGTTCAGAGAGAGTTTACTTGACTGATAATTGGAATGGGGAAGTTGTCTTATGAGGAGAGGTTGGATAGGTAGGGCGTGTACTTGCTGGAGACTGGAAGAATAAGAGGTGGCACAAAATTGCGAGGGGTATTGACAGGGTGGATGGTTATATTATCCCACCAGAGGATGTTTCTTCTTGTGGGATAATATAAAACTACAGGCCACTGTTTAACAGTAAGTGGTTGTCTATTTAAGAGAGAGATGAGACAAAATTCTAAGGGTTGTGAGACTTTGGAACTCTCCCCTCAAAGGGCAGTGGAAGCAGAGCATTGAATATTTTTAAGGCAGAGGTAGAGAGATTAGTGATAAGGGGTGAATGGTTACTGTGGGTAGGCGGGAACATGGTTACAGTCAGATCAGCCACGATCTTATAAAGTGGTGGAGCAAACCTGAGAGACAGAGTGGCATACTCCTGATGTGTAGAAGAATCTGTTGCTATGAACACCAGGGCTGGCACAGACCTTGTCCAATTGTCAGGAGTGCAGGAAGCCCAGTGCACATGGTGGAGTGAGTTCACCACCTCCTCATGCTACCCACCTGCCTGCCCTCTGAGCACTCCCTGCTCTAGCTGTGGCAGAGTCTGCTGATCCAACGGTGGTCCATCAGCCACCACAGAAACCATTGGGCTGGAGTGGAAACAAGTCATCCTTGATCCCAAGGGATGGCCTCAGAAGAAAGAGGAGGAGAAGAGGGAAAACTGGAAGTAACCACCACCTGTGGCACTACACGTCAGCAAGGAGTCAGTAATCACTGCAGGTTAAAATGGGTAAGGCGAGGAAAGTGGCAGACAATTGCCTGCATGTGAAAATGCAGGAACTGCAGACATGCACACCCACCTCGTCCAGCATTGGTGCCAACCAAGAGTTAGGTGATCAGGGATGGTTTAGCTTGTGTTCTTAGTTCACCTTGACTCAGTTTCTCACAGGTGACCAATGACTACACGAGGGCCTGTTGAAACTTAGTATGAGAAAGGACTATTCCTTAATGAGTTGTTAATATATATTTTTATAAAACAATAGCAGAGAATCCATTCTTGTGAAATCAAGTGTTTGCCCAGTGAATTGGTTTCAGTTTGATCACCCATGCGACTCTGGGCATTTATAGAGCAGGTGACACCAGCCTTCACAATGGGAAGACCAACAGTGTTAATGCCTTCTGGAATACTGAGTAGGCAGGTCATGGTGTTGGTCATGTGCTGTTTGGACATCAGCATTGCTAAACCAGACTTTGTGCCCCAACTAAAGACTGTTCTTACCCTCCCAAAGTGGAACAGATGTTCAGCAGGGGAGGACCCTCTCCGTTTAAAGGGGCTAATAGCAGGTTAGATGCTGGCTGGCTTCTACATGTGTGAAAGTATACAGAATGCTGGACTAGAGCTGCAGGACATTGTCTTGAGTTTGAGCATCTGCACAAACACACTTCATCAGTAGATAACCCGTCCCGCCCACCCCTTAGAGTGCAGTGTGTCAGTGAGGAGGAGCAGGTCAGCAGTGCAGAGGAAGCTGATGGAAGGAGCTGCAAGGGGAGGAGGCCTTGTTCACCCAGGAGGTGCTGGGACCAATCTCAGCAAGGAACGCAAAACATGGAACTGTCGGCATTTCAGTAGGGATGTTGGAAATGAAATATCCCGCCTCATCAGCCTTACAACAACAGACCAGGTGGGGAATCACTTCACCAGTAACCATCAGAGCCAAAAACGAAGATGGTCTCTGAGAGGCTGAGATTAATAATGGAAAATGGAGAAATCGCAGAGATTCTAACCGGTTAGAATCACAGAGATACAGCACGGAAACAGTCCCTTCAGCCAATTGAGTCCACATTAACCACCCATTTATAATCATCTACATGAATCCCTTTTTTTTATTCTCCCTGTACACTCACCTGTTCCATCTCATAGCCAATTAACCTACCAACCCTCATCTTTGGGATATGGGAGGAAAGCTGAGCACCCGGAGGAAATCTATGCGATCACAGGGAGAACGTGCAAACTCCACGCAGACAGCCCCTGAGGTTGGTATCGAACCCGGGTCTCGCACTGAGACAGCAGCTCTACCAGCCTTGCCACAGGCTCATCCCCAAAAACTACTTCACTGAGGAATTCTAACTCTGGTGAGACATATTTTGGAGAAGTCGTCATGGTGGAGAACACTAAGTGTATCCTGACAATAATAGATAAATAAGGGGTTGCAGGGAGGAAGGATTTACAACAGTCTCTACTACC
Source organism: Pristis pectinata (assembly GCF_009764475.1). Lineage (NCBI taxonomy): Eukaryota > Metazoa > Chordata > Chondrichthyes > Rhinopristiformes > Pristidae > Pristis > Pristis pectinata. Next base: position 25,699,419 of record NC_067434.1, read on the forward strand.
TGAAGAAAGATAAACTAATGAACTGAAGATCGATAAGCCCCCTGGACCAGGTGGCCTGCTTCCTCGGGCTACAAAGGAAGTGGCTGCAAATGGTGCATGCATTGGTTGTGGTCTTCCAAAGTTCCCTAAATTCTGGAGAGGTCTGGAGTATTCAAGAAGAGTGGGACAGACTTCAGGAAACTTCAGGCCAATCGGCCTAAAGTCTGTCATTGGAAACCTGCTGGAATCCATTCTTAAATAGAAAATCATGACACATTTGCCCAACTCTTCAAAGAGGTAACAGATGCCTGGGTAGAGGGGAACCAGTAGATGTGTACTTAGATTTCCAGAAGGCATTCGATGAGATGCCACGTAAAAGGTTAGTGCACGAGAGCACACAGAGGTGGAGGTAGGATATTGATGTGGATATGGGACTGTCCAACTAACAGAAAAGACCGAGTCAGGATAAATGTTTTTTATCGGATTGGTAATCAATAATCCTGAGGTGCCACAGGGATCAGTGCGGGGGCCTCAACTGTTTACAATCTATATTACTGACTTGGATAAATGGACCACGTGTACTGGAGACAAATTTGCCAATGGGTTGGCAAGTTGTATGAGGGATATTGGTGGGTTAGGAGAGTGGGGCAAGAAGTTTGCAGATGAAGGAAAATGTGAGGCTACTTGGAAGGAAATATGAATAAGGTAAGATTTTTTTATTAGTCACGTGCATCGAAACACAGTGAAATGTATCTTTTTTGCGTAGTGTGTTCTGGGGGCAGCCCACAAGTATCGCCGCACTTCCGGCGCCAACATAGCATGCCCACAGCTTCCTAACCCGTATGTCTTTGGAATGTAGGAGGAAACTAGAGCACCCAGAGGAAACCCACACAGACACAGGGAGAACATACAAACTCCTTACAGACAGCGGCTGGAATTGAACCTGGGTCGCTGACGCTGTAATAGTGTTACGCTAACCGCTACACTACCGTGCCTGCCTCGTGTTTCATGAAAAAGGAGGAAACATTTAAACAAATCATTGTTTAAATGGAGGGAGTCTACAAAGTGTCATGCTACAAAGGGATCTAGAAGCCCAAGCATGTGAACCCTGTAGTGTTAGCATGCAACTCCAGCACGTAATTAGGAATAATGGAAGGTTGGCCTTCATTGCAAGGAGTATGGAGTGCAAAAGTCAGGAAGTTTTGAGGAAACTTTAGCTGCAGTTTTCTCAGCAGCCTATGGAGTAATGCATATGGTTCTGGCCCCTATATCTACAGAAGGATATACTTGCATTTGGAGGAAGTGCAGAGGAGGTAGACTTTGGGAATGAAGGAGTTGTTGAAAGAGAAAAGGTTGAGCAGTCTGGGTCTGTCTCATTAGAATTTAGAAGAATCAGAGGTGACTTTATTGAAACATAGAAAACTAAATAAAGGAATTGACAGGGTGGATGCTGAGAGGATGTTTCCCCTGTTGTGCATATCTAGAACCAAGGTCATAGTTTCAGAACAAGGGGTCATCCATGTCAAATCGAGACGAGAGGAATTTTCTCACTCAGAGGGTGGTGAATCTTCAGAATTCTCTGCCTCTGTGGATGTGGAGTGACTGAATATATTTAAGGTGGATACTGATAGATACCTGGTCTAAGAGTGTGAACGGTTATGAGGAGAAAGGGGAAACTGTATTGAGGCCAAAGTTGTATCAGCCAAGATCTTTTTGAATAGCAGACCATGCCCGAGAGGTTTACTCTTGCTTTTTATATTTTTATTATGTGACCATGAACTTCTAATTTAATTTTAATCCTAATATATAAAAGACAATTGTACATTTCTTGGAATCAGTTACTAAACTAATCATATTGTCAAATAACAAAAGCATCAGTCATTTTATGAAACAAAATAGATTTACAAAATGAATATCCTGTAAACCTGTGGGTTTAGCCGTGTATTTCTGTGCTACATTAGATGATAGGTGACCCACTTGTAGCTACAGGAGATGGAACCCCTTGCAGCACTCCTGCAAGGAGATGTGGTGTTTGACTGCTTTAGTTGGCAAATTTCACCACAATTCTTTGGTCAGTTGTTCATCACAGTGGTGGGAATGTCTGGAGACAACCACTATACATGACTGGTGACCATTTCAGAACGGTGTTGGGAACAGGTCAGCCCATAATCCAAGTCAGGGATCGAAAATGCACATAAAGTGAGCGTATTCCATTCTATCTCTGGTTTGTCCATGTGTGCAATCTTAAAACTATGTGGAACAGACCACATTTGCCATCACACAAGGTTGGTTCCTCTAGAACCATATCTAAACTATTTTGCCAGTTTGAAATTATGACCAGTGGGTAGTTTGTATATACAATGTCTGATTCACCAAGGTGAAGGATGGCTTGCATTTTGGTTAGTTTTATAGACTGTATTCTAAAGCTAATGTTGTGAATGAGGTTACCAAGTGGGCAAGAATGGTTTAATGATCAAAGGCCAACAGCATTCATCTGCACAGCAGAACTGGGCATCGTTAGCAGTGTTAGGAGTCAGAGTGGCTTCGTGCGTCGACACCACCTGTCACACGTGTTGGATGAGAACAATCTGTGTGATGGGAAAGAGTTAAAGCAGTTGATGCGTCGACTGTGGATTTCCACCTCTGCGTCCCTTCCTCCTCCTCCTCCTCCCCTTTCGACCTTTCTTTGATAGTCTCCAAATACATTTGTTCTTCTTCTTTGGATCATTCTGAATTCTGTAACAGAAGAGAAACCCTGCCTGGTGAGTTGCAAGTTGTACAATCCACACGGAGTAATTAAAAATGTAAACAAAAATCGCAGATGCTGGAAATCTGATATAAAAACAGAAAATATTGGGAAAACCTAGCAAGTCAGGCAGCATCTGTGGAAAGAGGATCAGTCACTGTTTTGGGTCTGCAACCCTTCAAAAGAGAGGGATGCAAGTTAGTCTTCAATCGTGTAACTGCAGGAGAGGAGGTGCAATGTTTCACCTCTTCCCTTCCCACCAGCCAGGGACCCAAACAGTCCTTCCAGATGAAGCAACGATTCACTTGCACTTCTTTGATCTAGTGTACTGCATTTGTTCACAGTGCGGTCTCCTCTGCACTGGAGAAACCAAACACAGATTGGGTGTTTTTTGGGGTACCAGCACTCAGAACTTGATGCTGCCTGTCACTGTAGTTCCCCATCACACTCCTGATCTCTCTGTGGCCTCTTGCACTTGTGATGTGACCCAAAGCAAACTTGAGGAACAACATTTTATCTCCTGCCTGGGAACATTGCAGCCTTCTAGACTTAATATTGAATTCTCCAACTTTAGATAACATGCTCTTTCTTCCTGTCCATATAAGAACCATACCCACCTGCCATCCTTTCCCTTTTCTGTGTACACACTGACCTGCTGGGCATGTCCCAGTACTTCAGAACCACATCAGCAACAAATTACACAGCCCTGGTAGCTAAATCGGATCCAACCTGCCACCTGACTTCCCCAGGACAATTCTCCTTGTTCCACCCACACTTTACTACCCAGACTTTCTCAGGCCTGATGAAATTGGTAAATTGGTTTATTATTGTCACATGTACCGAGGTACAGTGAAAAACTTTGTTTTGCATGCCATCCATACAAATCATTTCATCACATCAGTACATTGAGGTAGTACAAAGGAAAAAGCAATAACAGAATGCAGAATAAAGTGTCACAGTTACAGAGCGAGTGCAGTGCAGGCAGACACTAGGTGAAGGGACATAACGAGGTAGAGTGTGAGGTCAAGAGTCCATCTTATCGTACCAGGGAAGGTTCAGTAGTCTCATAACAGTGGGATAGAAGCTGTCCTTGAGCCTGGTGGTACGTGCCTTCAGGCTTTTGTATCTTCTGCCTGATGGGACGGGGGAGAAGAGAGAATGTCCGCGGTGGGTGGGGTCTTTGATTGTGCCGGCTGCTTTACTCCCTCATCTGAAACATGGAATGTTTCTCCCACTACACATGCTACCTAACCTACTGTCTCCAGCATTTTCTGTGTTTATATCACGTTGGCTCTGGTTTTTTTTTTACTGTACTTGTGTAAGTCCAGCCTGGACCCACAAGCTCACTGTTAGTAACACAGACCAACAAGCTGAATGTGCTGGTAACTGCCTCCATTAAAACCCACTTCAACTTGTCCTATCACAGACATTCCCTTTGTTCTACATCCCACCCCCATCTTCTCTCCTACTGAAAACTAACTTGTCTCTCTCTCTCTTCCCCAGCTCTGACAAAGGATCCCAGACCTTTAACATTGATTCTTTCTCTTTCCACACTTGCTGCTTGACCCGCTGAGTTTTTCAAACATTTTCGGTTTTTATTTCAATCCCCACTCTGTGCCTGTGTCTGGGAGACACCCCATCCTGATTGTCAGGTACTATTTGAAAGCAATATTGTGGAAACTCCTGTGACTTTTAAAGATGAGGGAAGATAAGAACGCAAAATGTCTCACTTTTGCTTGTTGAGGGATTCCCCATTTGCTATGAATGCCCCCCTATTCCCCAACCAGAGTATGAGAGGTACCTGGGGACTGCCTGTATTTGAAATACAGGATTGCACATGAACTATTGATTGTTAGTTGTAAATAACACACAGTACCAACAGCTCTTCAAGCCAGAACTTGCAAACTTTTTCCCAGGAATTGATGAGACATTGATACAAGGCTCTACGTCCTGTGCAAGACTGAAGCGATCTCACTGCAACACCCCAGTTCATCTCTGTCACCCAACACACACACCATGGAAACACTGGGGGATGAAAATAAAAACCTGCCTCAGAGCTCCTCCCCTCCCACTGTCTAGGATCCCAAACATTGCTCGCAGCTCTTGGTGCTTGTAGTGTGGTCTCCTGTACACCAGGAAGCCAGAATGTTGATTGGGAACACCTCCATTCACCCTACAAAGGATACCCCTTTAACACTCGCTCCAGCTTCCACTTGGACCTCTGTGCCCTGAGCCTTACACACCGTTCTGGGGTAGCTCAGTGGAAGTCACTGAACCACGTCTCAAGGCTCTTCACCCCCTCCCACTCCCTGTGTGAAATTTAGATTGTAACCACTGCTCACCCTAGCACAGGACCAGCAGCAGGTGTTAGACCATGAGTTCAAATCCCACCACGGCAGCTGGGAACTTAGATCTGAGTAATTAGATCTGTAATTAAAAATTAATGATAAGCTCAATGCCACTTCATTATTGTCTCCGGGGAAGGAAATAGCCATGATTACCCAGTCTGGCCAAACCCAATTGCAGACCCACCAATGTGATTATGTATCTGGAACGAGCGGGTGAGACAGGTACAAATAACAACATTTGGATAGGTACGTGGATAGGAAAGGTTTACACACACAGAACAGTACAGCACAGGAACAGGCCCTTCAGCCCACCATGTCTGTGCTGAACACGATGCCAAATTAAACTTATCCCATCTGCCTGCAGATGGTCCATATCCCTCCACTCCCTGCATATTCATGTGCCTGTCTAAAAGCCTCTTGAACACCTATCGTATCGTATTACTATTGTTTGGAGGGATATGAGTCAAACACAGGCAAATGGAACTAGCTTGGATGGGCATCTTGGTCGGCGTGGATGAGTTGGGCTGAAGGGCCTGTTTCCCTGCTGCTTAGCTCTATGATTGGTTATGGGGAGTTAGTGATGGACAATAAATCCTGCCATTATCAGGGATGCCTGTGAACAAATAAATAGATAGTCTTTGATTTTGTTAGTTCCTTTGTTGCCATATTATCACCCTTTTGCCCTGCACCATCTTCAATGCTCTGACCACTCTTCCTACTGAAACCCATCCCCTTCCTTGTCCTGACTGACCCACTGTACCCCCCCCCCCCCACCCCAGCTCTTTGCTCCCTTGCATTGTATTTTTTGAGCTCCAGCATCTTCCAGTTCTGGCAACAGTCGTCAGCCTGAGGCATCAACCCTGTGTCCCCACCCTGCTGAGCATTTCCAACACTTTCTGATTTCGTTTCAGATGTGCAACATCTGGAGGTTTGGATTTTGAAGAAGCTGCAGTTTTCCTTCAGTCCACAGTATGGCAGTGTTGGTCAACTCCCAGTCTGTGCTGGAGGTTCCACTAAACGTGGGTAGAGCCCTGCCTCTGTGGTGATCTGTCGAAGTCCAGTTTATTGTCATATGCACATATGTGTGTGCACCGGTGCAGTGAAAAACTTGCAGCAGCATCGCAGGCACACAGAATCAGATAAGCAGCATTCACAAAAAAATAATAAATATAAATAAAACACAATTTCTACAAGAAAGATCAGAATTAGAACCAAAACGAAGTCCATTTTAGTGCAAAGTGAACGAAGTATGTTTCTCACTGAAAGCTGTTTGTGGAACCACTGTGCACATGGCATTTTGGGGGGCCAGCTTGGAATGGGCAGGAGAATGAGGAGAGGGAAAGGTGCTTTTCCAACTCGGGAGGAGCAGGAATATTTACCCATTCTCCACTCCTCCGTCTCCCACCCACCTCTGTACCTCTCTGTAAGCTGCATTCCTCACCCCACCCAAAAAAGCAGTCATAGGGTTGCATCCTACTGTCGGACCTGGGGTGGGGGCCCTACAGTCGGACCTAGGACACAGGAGCTGAAGCCGTTTAATGCATATTGCCCCCAATGGTTGGCCTCTGCTGCAGTGGCAGCGATAGCACTGACTCTGCAGTGAGCTGGGTTAACACGCTGACTTGCATGGACACTGATTCTGGTGTCCCAGTGGCTCCCCACCTCAGATTCAGGCTGTGAATATAATGTGGCTCCAGTCAACTTATTCAGTTTGTGGGATGTGGGCATCACCAGCAAGTCCCATCCCTTGAGAAGGTGCGGCTGAGCCTCCATCACTGAGGAGTGTGCTCCTTCTGGTGAAGGTCCTCCCTCTGGTGGTGTCCTGGATTCAGACCCAGGGGTGATACATTTCCAAGTCAGGATGGTAGATGACTTGGAGGGAACCTGCAAGTGGTCCCATGCACATCTGATGGGAGAGGGGACGGGTTTTGGAGGTGCTATCAGGGTAGCCTGGGCAACACACTGCAGTTCTTTTATCAACGATGCATACTGTCACCACTGGTGGAGGGAGGCAGGGTTTAGGGTGATGTTGGGGTTCCAGTCAACCTGTTTGCTCTGTCCTGGATGGTGTCAGGTTGTTTGAGGACCACTGAAGACCTCCTACAGTGATGTCCTGGGGCTGGGATAATTGACCTCCGACAGCCACAGCCATCTTCCTTTGTGTGATGTATGAGCCCAACCACTGGAGTGCTTTCCAGAATCAAATTCATCACCACTGACGTATGATGTGAAAAGCGTTGTTTTGTGGCAGCAGTACAGTGCAAGACATAAAATCTATTAACTACAAAAATAAATAAATAGTGCAAGACAAGAGGAATAACGAGGTGGTGTTCATGGACCGTTCAGAAATCTGATGGCGGAGGGGAAGAAGCTGTTCCTGAATCGTTGAGTGTGGGTCTTCAGGCTCCTGTACCTCCTCCCCAATGGTAGTAACGAGAAGAGAAGAGGATGGTTATGATCCTTAGTGATAGATGCAGCCTTTTTGAAGTACCACCTCATAAAGATGTTCTCTGTGGCGAGGAGGGTTGTGCCTGTGATGGAGCTGGCTGAGTCTACAACCCTCTGCAGCCTCTTGTGATCCTGCGCATTGGAGCCTCCATACCAGGTGGTGATGCAACCAGTCAGAATGCTCTCCACCGTACATCTATAGAAATTTGTAAGAGCCTTTGGCGACATACCAAATCTCCTCAAACTCCTAACAAAGCCTTCTTCACATCCTCCATTGATATCAGCATAATCAAGCTCCCTTGATGTCGCATCATCAAGGGACTGTTAACCACAGTTTGGAAACTACTTCTATACATTCCACTGGATCCTTGTGTAACTTATGAAAGGATATTCTTCCACACCATCTGAGAAACTGATGCTGGCCTGATTTAAATTGTTTGCCTGATTAGAGGTAATGTTTCTGAGATTATGAATACTAACAACAAGAAGGGGCTTCAGTTTATGATTTTCCCAGGGGCTGTGGTTTAAATGTGGGTGTGGAGAAAGCTGGTCTGTGAGGACCAGAGGGAGTTGAATGTGAAGGATGAAGAAGCAACTCCCCCTCCCCTTCCCCCTCCCACCTCTCCCCCTCCCCCTCCCACTCCCACACTACTGCTGGAGTCCAAGGCAACAAGTTACCCAATGAGACCTCAATAGCCTCCCAATTCAGATCGGTATGCTGATTTTGTTTTGTGTTGAGTTTATCAATTGTTATAATATTTTGCAGACTTTTCTTTCACCCATTGAAGACCTACAATGTAAATGCAGGTGTTTGCTGTGCCTGCCTTATCTATATTCAATCATTATTTTAAAATAAACAGTTGAAGTCTGAGCTTGTTCAAGCTGAAAAAGTCCCTTTCAGATTTGGCAAGCAGCTCACTGCTCTGGGTAACCCTTTCATTACCTGCTTCTTCAAAGGAGCACACACAAGGTTCTCAAGCAAAATATGACCTAGCTGGCACAGGAAGTGTACATTTCTCAGTGAAGGAGTATGTTCCTCTTGTGCTAAAATGTATTTAAACTCAATCTCCAGGTCTGATGTGTTCTGGGTGTAGATAAGCAAGTCTCTTTGATGTGGTATTAGACAAGTAACACAGTGGCTGATTCAGTCCCACCCAGGCAACTTGCGCTAAGATGTCAGACACGAGAGACTGCAGATTCTGGAATCTGGAACAAAAAACAAAATGTTGGAGGAACTCAGCAGGTTGGACAGCATCAGTGGAGGGTATACATCCAGATGAAGGGTCTTGACCTGAACTATCGACTGTCCATTTCCCTCCACAGATGCTGCCTGACCCACTGAGTTCCTCCAGGATTCTTTTGTACTAAGATGTCAGCTACTGCGAGGAAAATTCCCTAAACTCTCTCTGATGCCTGGTGTATGAAGCTGCCAGTTTGCTCAAGGAAGGGATTTGTCCACCAGCATCTAAGACTAGTTCACAGCTTTGAAGTAATTTGAATAACCTGGTACACCGTATCCTTCTCGTTGCCAGCGTTGACACATCATGTGATGAACGAGCAAAATATTTGAAAACGGGCCAATGTGCCTGTGTGTCAGGAAAGAAATCAGGGAGAGATCTGGCTTGCTTTTCAACCATACTTTTCACCCATTAAAGTTGGAGTCAGGAGCCTCACGTGACCAATAGCAGAACGTCCTTTGCTCGTCTTGCACCAGTTCATTGACTTGGAGAAAAAGACAGAGAGAGAGGTTGTTCACCCGTGTCCGTGTCAGCCATCAGTGATTGGGGATTGAGTTTAGTTCCACTTAGAACGAAAAACACTACAGCACAGTACAGGCCCTTTGGTCCACAATGTTGTGCTGACGCTTTATCCTGCTCTAAGATCATTCCAACCCTTCCCTCCCACATAGACACATGAATGATAGAAAAATAGGGGGCTATCTAAGAGTCTCTTAAATGTCCCTAATGTACCTGCCCTCACAACCTCTGCTGGCAGTGTATTCCACGCACCCACCACTCTCTGTGTGTGTAAAAAAAAACAACTTACCCCGACATCCCCCTTATACCTTCCTCCAATCACCTTAAAATTACGTCCCCTCCTGTTAGCCATTGTCGCACTTCCCAGGTCTTTCTGTGACGGAACAGGTTACCACTCCATGTGTTCACCCTGACTCTGTGTGACTGTGGCGGCTGTTCCAGTCATCAACTCCCTTTCTCAGACAGGAGCTGTGATGGTGGATCTTTTGCCCCTGCCCAGGTGTAGGGGAGCAGGGAAGCCTTGTTCAAAGGTTGCGCCTTGTGCAATCAGATGTACCACACCGAATATCACGTTAGTGTAAGGTTCCAGCTACACTTCAAACAGCTTGGTGCACAGGCATGTGGAGCATGAAATCCAAATCCTGGGGTCCTTCAGCCTGTGTACAGGCTGTCCCTGTGTTACAAACACCCAACTTACGGACACCCCTATGTGCCAACGAGCTCCCATAATGATGTTAAACTCAAAAGCCCGATGTATGTACATATGTTCATTGCTACAAACAGCAGAACTAGTTTCCTCTCTCTTTACACTTTTAGAAATTCTTCTTTCTTACCAGTCCTGTGTGCTTTTGATGCCATTCGTTACAATACTGTGGAGGTGTGTAACGAATGGCATTTTTGTGTATTTTCTGACTTTTGGACAAAATCGACTTCAGGACGCATGTAAAACCGGAACCTGTTCATTACCAGTGACAATGTGTACCAGGACCAGGTGCAGGAAGTCTTGCCTTGAGCCCACCCTGTTCTTCAGTCACACTGCAGGTGATCTGTTCTCAATGCATCCAGCTCACTCTTACTTGTATCTCCCCTTTCCCAGCTAACATCTGTCACCACATCCACAACCTTTCAAGGAAGAGTGATTTGGATTTGTGTGGGGGAAAAATTCCTTCTAGATCTTGCTTCTGAAAGGCACTTCAAAATGTTAAGTTAAGGGTGTCAGTGGAAGAGCTGGAGTGAAGTGCAGGTTGCTGCAAAATTCATCTGCATACAATATCGAAAGGTGCCAAAGGTTATTGAGCAACACTCTGCCTTCGAACAGGAGCTAGTGGGTGTGGGAGGAGAGTGAATCAGGCGATAGCAGGGGTGGGGAAGGAAGGTCTCACCACAGACGCAGGTACTCTTTAACTAAAGTGGACTCAGAACAGTGACGATTCCACAGATGCTGCTCAACCTGCTGAGTTCCTCCAGCAGTTTGTTTTTTATTAACCCTTTAACTAAAGACAGACTGTCACGGCATCGCAGAGGCCGCCTTGGCCTCTGTGGCCCCGCCCAATCCACCGGCTCACTCTGTGGCCCCTTGGTCTTTATTCATAACTTCTCCGTATCCACTCCATCAAATTACTTCAACACAACTGATCATCTCTTAGTTTTCTCTAGTCAAAGGAAATACAAACCAAACTGACTCAAACTGTCCTCGTAATTAACCCTCTGGGGAAGATTTCTGCTTTACCCTGAAATCATGTTGGGCCACAGTTGAACTAGTTTCACAGCTGTTGGGCTAAGAGACCTCTTGCATCGGAATCTACCCTGAATCACGTAGCTCATTTTGCTGAAAGTGCGGCAACATTGGCAAGAGCAGTTGTATTTGGTTTCGCTCGTTTTGCATGTTCTTAAATGTTTCATTCAATAAACTTGTCACAGTGAAGCTGTGTTTTATACTGACCTTTCCCAACACCTCTGCAGTTTGATGCCCTGCCTCTTGTCTGGACACACACAGACATCCATTTCTTTGTTTCCTTGAGTCACGGTTAATCTGCAGGAGGGAGAAGTTTTAGTTTAATGTTTGTGGATGTCGCATACATTAATGCTCAATAATGGCCTGTCACAAACAGCATCTTCCTGTCAGTAATGCAAAAGCAGTTTCAGGTGAGCCACGTGAGGCTCACATTTAACCTGTTAGCTTTTAATTGCTCAGTATATTTGCTTACATTTTTGGTGGATTTAATCTTTCTTCCAAACAATGATTTCTATATTTTCAGAACAAGTTTCCCTGCTTTCAAATCATTGGCTAGGGATTCAACTTGCTTTGTCCAGCCTTGCCTCTGCAAGATTCTACTGTGCAACAGGGATAAATTGTCACGCTTGGTGTCAACCAGATACCTGAACCGGAATCCCTGTTGCTGTAGAGGTTGGGAGAGGATATTTCACCTAGGGTCGGATCTCACACTAACTCACTCTGAATGTCCCTACAGTTTTATCCAGGTCTGGGATGGTAATCTGATCTCGCCATGGAGTGACCTGGGCAGCCGTTTGGCTTTCTCAGCTGAGAACAGCTGGATCCAGCTGCAGGCACTCTGTGACCGACTGCCAGTGGACCTGGGCGAGGAGAAACAGGAACCGTTGGGAGCCCTTTGTGTTCCTGCTTATCTCCCTCCCGGCAGCTGTCTCCAACCTTCACCCTCCCCTCCGTCACTCCATCTGCCTCAATTTTTCTCCCTCTCTTTGTCTGCCTCCATTTATCATTCACCTGCCACTGTCTCCCAGCTCCACCCCTGCTCCCTCCCCTACCCGGCTCAACCTGCCCGTCATCTTACACCCCTGCCCAGTCCACCAGTCACCTTGGGCCCCTGACTTGCCGCTCCCCCTCCTTTTCATACCAGCCATCTCCCCTCTCCACTCTCACTCCTGATGCAGAGTTTCAACCCAAAATGTCAACAATTCCTTTCCTCCCACAGATGCTGCTTGACCCGCTGAGTTCCTCTAGCAGATTGTCTGTTGCAACAGGAACCCCTCTCCTCCCTTTGCCCCACTGATCCCTCACTGCCACTGATCCCATTCCCCGTCCCCTGATACTTCTGGTGCTGGGGACAGTGCTCAACACTGATGGCCTTTTATCATGTGCCAACCCCTCACTGCAGCCCATAGCACATAAACCTGGCCCTGAGATGAACTCAACCTACCCCCCCTCCCCTCCCTCCCAACCTCATCTTGAATTTGCCACCTCTCCCTGACCGCAGCACTCCACTCAAGCAGCTGATCATCCCCACTGAGACTCCAGCACACCCCTACTCTTGCTTGTGTGTTTATACAGAGCCTCTTTTGCTGCGAATGACACTGTGACCCTCTAGCGCTGGGGAATTTTGCAGCAGCAAGACTTGACAAAGCAAGTTGAATCCCTTGGCAATTAGAGAAAGTCTGTGAAACAACAGAAATCCTTATTCATCACTAGTTCCGGGCCTCTCTGTGGAAAGGATTTGTTGCCATTCGAGATGATACATTGGAAACATATTCCAGTGGTTCCTGCGAGGAGGGATGTCAGTTCCCCTGAAGACACTGGGGAAGTGGGACTGGTTCTCCCTTCAGCAGAGTAGGTTTGTTCTCAAGGGCTTGGATCAGATAAAGGCAAGTTGTTTCTGGTGTTGGTAACCAGAGGACACAGGTTCAAAGTGATTGACAGAAAGTCCTGAGGGAGGGTGAGGAACGATTTCCCGCATTGAGTAAGTAGGATTTGGAATCCCTGCCTGATCACGGTGGATACAGGTTCGATTGGAGCTTTTGGAAAGGAAATAAGTAACTGTTCACAGAAAACTCAAACTGTGGGGATATGGGGAACATGTGGTGGAACTTTGGCTGTGTATCTTTGAGCTGCTAAAGGTCGAACACTCCCTGTGCTAAACACTCCCCTGCTAAAGGTTGAACGCTCCCGTGCTGCCTGTTGTTCCAACTTCACCAGAAGGTTTTCAGCAGCGCTTCAGATTGCCTCCTTCCACACTGCGCGAACCTTGTGAGTCTGTGAACATTTTATCCTGTTAGAAACTAGGACACATCCAAGTGCACAAAACTTCTGTTAAGTTTAAAGTCACAAGTTTCTCCTGGCCAGTAAGAGTTGTATCTTTTTGGCATCAGAGCTTGCTGGTTAACATTCAGAGAGAATGATGCTGGAAGATAGACAGCCCTGTGAGGTTTTACCCGGCTGGGAGTGAGGGCAGATCCAAACGTGGGAATATGTGCTGGAGTACCTGAGCCTCCCAGTAACATGTCCCGGCAGATGTGAGTTACACAATTACGCCCAATTCAGTGGTGCCTATTGTGAAACTTTCTGTGGTTTCTTCCAGAACGCCTGTCCTATTTCAGCGTGGGAAACATAACATCACTCCCACCCTCCGACACATTGCCCAAGTGTCAGACTTTGTAAAGAAAGTGACATGGATACTACCGAGACCCAAAGTGCTTCAGAACCAATGAATGAGGGGAATGATTGGTTCACCTGTTTGGTGATGCAAGTTGATGGATAAATATTTGCAAAAAAAACTTTAAAAAAGTTTATTCAGCTTTCCATAACCTCAGCTTGTCCCAAGGTGCTGTGGAGCTATCGTTACTACCCTAATGTAGGGAGCTAGAATGCAGAAAATATTGTTCCAGGACCATACCAACATTTGAATGAATGAAAAGCTTTGTCCTACCCTGCCCTTTCCTGCAGCCATGCTGTGAGATTGTTAATATTCCCCTGAACATTGAATCAATAGCACTGAAAGCTCAGTGATGTGCTGAAGTCTCAGCCGAAGGAAATGCTCCCATTCTGGAGAGAGTCTTAAATTTGCCTGGTCCTGACCCAGGTGTATGAGAGCTACCCCCCAACTGAGCGAAAACTGAATGCATATGGCCAAAGCATCTCCTCTCAGAACCGAATTCTTCACTCAGTTCTGATGCAGCCAAGGATAGGGGTAGAATGGGTGTGTGTGTCCACTGGAGTATGGGACAAGCTGCAACAGTCAGCCCTCTTGCTCAAGCTTGTGTCAGCCTTGCCAATGAATTCCAATTTCAGGATTAAATGTGCTAATTATGGAAATCCTTTTTTATAATTGAGGCCATTATCATGTACTGGCATCAAACCAAACCCTAGGTCACTGGATTTATGGAGATAAGACCTTGTTTTGTATTGAATGCCTTTTCTGGGAGATGCATTACACAGTGGAATGAAAGGGAACATATTCCCTCGCTATTTTCCCCTACCTTTCATCTCTTGAAAGCATGAACTGTTCAGGGTACGTAGTCTCAGCAGATGCTCCCTTTGTTACCTCACCTGCAAGCTCATTATTGGTGTGGCCACTGATAGTGATGTGCCCCACCTGATGGCCAACAGTTTAGTTCTTTGTGTCAGTGATACCTGTGCTTCATGTGTGATCATTCCCAGCAATGGCACTCTCTCCCTTGAGGTGGGCTACTTCCATTATAGAGAGAGCCTTGCCTCCCCTCTCAGGTAAACATACAGCACTGTAGCACTATTTCAGTGAGGATGGGGGATCTCCCCAGAGAATATTTATCACCAACCAGTGTTACTGAAACAGATGACCTGGTCAGTTTCCCATTGTGTCCGCACCTTGCAGTGTGGGTCCTGCACTCAGTGAATGGTCTTCAACTGTACTTCACTGTCTCAACATGCTTTGGGGCATCTTGAAAGGGAAGTGAAAGGTTCACAAATAGTGTGAATGCCATCAGATGAAAAATAAAGTTTTTCAAACTCTTGGGCAGAGGTGTGAACATTGGGACCGAAGGGAAACATAATTACTGCTATTCAGCAGCTGGTTTTGCACGTCCTCAGTGTCCTGTGTTCCATGTGCAACATGGATCTAGTTTGAAAATCAGCAAGTCAAATATCACTAGGGTTTGGGTGTAGAGTGTGAGGGCACCTTGCTGTGTGGGATCTGGACCCTAATCCGACAATAGTGAATCCGTGGAATTCCCTATCCCAGATAGTTGTGGATCACTGGAAGTATTTAAAGAGGCAGGCAGATTAAAGACAAGAGGACTGGAGACCTGGAGCAGATCTGCCAGGGCAGGATTGAGCAGCCGAGTGGCCAGGTCCTGCTCCTGGTTTTCCAGTGTTCTTGACCATGCAAAGAATGACCAGAGGAACAGTTACAGCCCAGAGAAAGCTTTTTCAGCAAGATTTGCTCTCAGTGTATGTGTTTGTTTGCAAACTGATGCCAACAACTGTGGTACTTACATAACTTCAGTCTTGCTGCAATCAGTTGATTTTGGAATTATATGGAAGTTCTTGATGATCTTCGGACGTACGGCTTTAACAGATACAGGGCACAGGCATCTCGATCCAGGTACTCCTAATGCCTCAACTGGGCAAGAGAAAGGAATTAAAGATTGTTTTACATTTGGTCCATAAAAACTGGTGGAATATTACAGTTCACTTTTCATACAAAGTGGTAGGTTGATGCTAACTTCAGTGAGTTTCATTAAGCAGCCACTGAGAACCAATTCAAGTCTCATCGCTCACCTGTGAAGGAGTGTTGTAGCAGAAATAAAGTGGCAATCTGAGCAGGAATCTGGAATCTGAAATTCATCTCTGAATGTTTGACTGTCTAAAGAAAATAAGAATAAATGTGAATAGATGTACTGCAGATTTTTCAAGTTGCCTTGGTGACAATAGGGAAGTATTGTGGAAGGAAATTGAGGGAGGAACAAAGTTTGGTTTTGAGGTTTTTCTCAGGGAGGAGATCCAGGAGAGGGTGCTGAGGCCAGTCTACCCCTGGGGGAGGGACGCCCTGAGCCCAGGGCTGGGAGGTAAGGAAGCTGGGCTCCAGTTACATCTTAACCATCTGCAGCCCTCTGTGTAGATGGACCTGAAAGCCAGATTGAGGCATTCACACTGACTTCAGCTTGGGGAGGAGTGGTGTGGGGAGATGGGGGCAGTGAGGGCTGAGTGCAGAGTTGAAACAAATGCAGGACTTTATGCCAGATGAGAGATCACTGAAAGAATTCTCAGTGATTTGGGAAATTGAGCTGGAGGAGGAGAGCAGGGGGTAATGTAGACAACCTCTCTGCAGTAACTGCAACCCCAGTTGAGTTTAAGAGCCGCAAAGTGATGATGCAGCTTTACAAAACTCTAGTTAGGCCACACTTGGAGTACTGTGTTCAGTTCTGGTCGCTTCATTATAGGAAGGATGTGGAGGCGTTGGAGAGGGTGCAGAGGAGATTTACCAGGATGCTGCCTGGATTAGAGCGTATTGAATATGAGGAGAGGTTTAAGGTGCTAGGGCTTTATTCACTGGAAAGGAGGAGGATGAGAGGAGACATGATAGAGGTATATAAAATATTGAGAGGAATAGATAGAGTAGACAGTCAGCGCCTCCTTCCCAGGGCACCAATGCTCAAGACGAGAGGGCATGGCTTTAAGGTTATGGGTGGAAGGTTCAGGGGAGATGTCAGGGGGAGGCTTTTCACCCAGAGAGTGGTTGGTGCATGGAATGCACTGCCTGGGGTGGTGGTGGAGGCAGATACATTGGACAGGTTCAAGAGCTTGTTGGATAGGCATATGGAGGAATGTGAGATAGAGGGATATGTGGGAGGAAAGGGTTAGATAGTGTGAGGGTGGTTTAATGGACGGCACAACATGGTGGGCCAAAGGACCTGTTTTGTGCTGTATGGTTCTATGGTTCCCCTTTTACAATCAGCCCCCACCTTGCCCACCCCATGTCCTAGACCATCACCCTCTGTTTGGCCACATTGCAGAAAGCAATGCATAGGTCACCCAGTCATCCTGTGTACTGCCTTTCTCTTGCCTGGTGTTCCAGTGACTTCAGCAGAGCTTCCAGTGAGGGAGGCTGTAGATGGCCCTGGAGGGTGGGCAGGAGGACCCTGCAGCTGCCTATGTCCCCACATTCTGGGTTGCAGGAACACAAAGGGGTGGGAGAGGCGCTGGGTCCCTGAGGGCAGCCGCACTGCCTCTGTGACCTATCAGGACTGATGTGCTGTGTTGCGCTGCCTGATTCGACCTCTGCAGGGGAAGCTGTGCCGTCAGCCAGCTGGTGCTGACCACGGTCAGGTCCACACCGAGCACACGGAGTTGACTGCTACCTCCATGCTCAAAGGGATGGGCTCCAAGCTCAGCACAAAGCCCTGTGCAGTTTGTAGGGACCCTGAGTTTTCTACTGGGCTCCATATTGAACATTACAGTACAATACAGCACAGGAACAGGCCCTTCAGCCCACAATGTCTTTGCCAAACATGATGCTGAATTAAACTGATCCCCTCTGCCTGCACAAGATCCATATCCCTCCATTCCCTGCATGTTCATGTGTCTACCTAAAAGCCTCTTGAATACCCCTGCCCTATCTGCTTCCATCACCACCCCTGGCAGTGCATTCCAGGCACTCACCACTCTCTGTGCAAAAAAAAAACCTGCCCCATACATCTCCTTTAAACTTTCCCTCTCTCACCTTAAAGCTCTGTCCTCTAGTGTTTGACAATCCACTATGCAGGTCTGGAGGAAGTTTGTTGACCTGAAGCTTCAACCTTTCCTCTGTCATCCTTTCCTCTTTCAGATAAGATTTTCCAGGATGTTGCCTGGGATTGGGGGCCTGAGTTCCAAGGAGAGGTTGTGTAGACTACGACTTTATTCCCTGGAATGTAGGAGTTTGATGGATGACCTGATAGAGGTGTATAAGATCATGATGGGCATAGACAGGGTGAAAGCACACAGTCTTTTTCCCAGGGAGGGGGTGCTAGGAACAGGAGGGCATAGGTTTAAGATCAGAGACGAGAGATTTAAAAGGGACATCAGGGGCAGCTTCTTCACGCAAAGGGTGGTGCGTATTTGGAATGAGCTGCCTGAAACAGTGGTTGAGGTGGCCACATTAGCAACATTTAAAAGCCATCTAGATAAGTACATGGATAGGAGAGGTTTCGAGGGCTCTGGGCCAAACACAGGTAGATGGAAGTAGCTCTCTGGACAACACAGTGGGCATAAACGAGTTGGACCAAAGGCCCTGTTTCCGTGCTGTATGGCTCTGTGATGTCACGGGCTGCCTGACCGGCTGAGTAATACCAGCGTTTTCTGTTTTGATCAGATCCCGGCACGTACAGAAACCTGCTGAGTGAGTCGGTGGGCCAGGTGTGGGCCTCGTAGAAGGAAAGTTGGGAGAGGAGCAGCAGAAGTAAATGAGCTGGGATTACGTTAGGTGAGGCAGTGGGTCAGGAGGTGGCAGGGACTGCTGATGGTCTCAGTTTGGGGGAATGGGGAAAAATTCAGGTTGGTCCACAAGTATCACTTGGCTTATGAGGTTGCTGAGTCTAAATGGAGCCCATTTTAAAAAAAACATCAAATTTGTTGCAACACGCAGGAATGGTGAAGTTATTCACTGTAAAACATTACACCCATCTCTAGTCGTACATTGTACTTTCAAAAAGCTCTTTCTACAGACATGATTATTCTTCAACGGTTCAACTTCTGTTGCATTAAGAAAAGGACTTCCGTTATCCTTTACAAATAAAAGACCACAAAGTGCACGTCTGACTGACGAGGACCGATCATGTCAAAACTAAAATCATGTCAGGTTATATTTTAACTTCACTATAAGGTATTCCCTGTTTAACAGAAACAATTCCACAGACTGTAATATGGCTGGGACTGACCTTTCTGAAGATGTCCACACCTCAGATGCTCCAGACCTCTGACAGTGGTGTGTAGAGATTGATCCTGAACTCCTAATGAAACTCTTTATGTGTGAGTTAAGAGGATAGCTGAACAGAGTGGGTGGATAATCACATGATTTCTTTGCAGCACAGCTTGGCACAAAACCAAACAGATTTCTGCAAACATTCCTCTGTTCCTTCAGTCATGAGAACGCTCATTACAGTCGATCAGTTTGTGGAATTTACCACGAGTCTGTGGGGATGATCTAATGCTGAGACTTTGGAAGTTCCACTGGGAAAGGTGCCCAAAATTATCTAATAAAGGATAAAATACAAGATCCATTGTGACTGGTATGGAATTTCCAAATGCAGTCAGAACCCGGGAGCAAGGCATACTGCTGTACTCCCAGTTTGGCAAAATAGAAGTATTATTGAAATTGGAAAACTTGCTCTCTAAAAAATAACAAATGCTTAACTTGTGATCATTGCACATTGGGAATGAATCATAAAGAGTAAACAGGTTAATGGTTTAGGAACAAACCCTTTGTCAACACCTAAGTTACATTGTACACAATGAGTGTGTTAATGGCCTGAGAAACAGGAAGTAGAGGTAAAATAATTTTTGCCAGAAAAACATCAAGAAGAAAGTGAAAGGAGAATGTGATGAGAAAATTTGGATGAGACAGAAAGAAAAGTGTAGGCATCAATCTTCAGTCTTGAGTTGCTTTGTTGCTACATTGGTGAATGTTTAGAATTTAGTGAAATGGGTCACAGACTTGGGGTGGAAAGGAGTTTTGACTGGGGTTTACGGTGAGGTTCCATGAGATGTGAGCTTTGGGGAATGAGGGGCTTTGGCGAATGGGGTGAGCAGCGTTAATGTCAGGTCAGGTAAGATGAGGCCTTTCCTCATCTTTCAATCCATTAGTTACTAGAGGGGTAGTAATAGCAGTCGGTGGAGTGGTGCGCTCCTCCTGAGAGATGTGAGAGATCAGGGAGTGGTCAAGTGTTTCTGATGACTATGTCTATAGGAGGTGTGTCCAACTGCAGCTCCTCCCAGACCACATGGATCAGTTGGAGCAGGAGTTTGACTCGCTGAGCAGCACACAGGAGGCCTAGAGTGTTACAGACAGGAGCTTCAGGGAGATGGTCATATCAAAGGTTCAGCCAGATAGATGGGTGACCACCAGGAGGGGCAGGCAGGTAGTGCAGGTGTGTCCTGTGGCTGTTCCCTTCTTTGACAGGTATGCTGCTTTGGATAGTATTGGATAGGATGGTCTCTGTACAGCAGGGAAGGTTGAAGGGTAAAACAACGGTAGTGATAGGGTCTCCCTAGTCAGGCTGTGAGCAGGACTGCAGGATAGTGTGTTGGCTCCCTGGTGCTGGGGGTTAAGGATGTCTCTGAGTGGGTGCAGGACATTCTGAAAGGTGGTGGTGGTGGTGAGCAGCCAGATGTACCAACAATGTAGGCAGGAAGAGAGATGAGGTCCTGCAAAGGGAATGTAGAGAGTTAGGTAGAAAGTTACAAAACAGGATCTCTCAGGTTGTAATCTCAGGATCTCTCCCTGCTGGTGAGGGCTGAAGGAGGAAAGTCATACAGTCGGATGCATGGCTGAAAAGCTGGTGTCAGAGAGAGGGCTTCAGATACCTGGATCATTGGGTTCTCTTCCAGAGCAGGTGGGACCTGTACGAGAAGCATGAGTTGCACCTAAACTGGAGGGCAACCAATTACAGGGAGGTTTGCGAGTGCTACTCAGGACGAGTTAAAATGGTGTGGCGGGATTAGGAACCAGAGCAGTAGGTAAGCAAGTGGAGGGATTGAGGAGAGAGTAGAAGTTAGGTCAAATAAGTCTCTAAGAGGAAGAACAGGCAGGGCCAGGTTAATGACACGGCAGCACTGACAGTCTGAAGTGTATTTATTTTAATGCAGGGAGTATAACTGGTAAAGTAGATTAATTTAAATCCTGGATTAGTACATGGAACTACAACGTTGTAGCCAATACAGAAACTTTGTGGAGAGAGGGGCAGGGTGGCAGGGGGATGGGAATCCGTGCAGAGAGACAGAGGGAAGCAAAGCAGAGACCAGAGCAAAAATTAGAAAAAAGTAAGAGTGGAGAACAGAAAAGTCAAACACAAAGGTTACTGGACTGTAAAAGGACAATGAGTGTAAGGGCACTTTATCTGAATGCCTGTAGTGTTCAAAACAAGGTCAGTGAACTTGTGGCACAAATGGCCATTATAGAAACGTGGTTGCAGGGTGGAGATGAGTGGGAATTAAATATCCAAGGGTATCAGGTAATACAGAAGGATAGGCAGGAAGGTAAGGGAGGTGCGGTAGCGCTCTTAATTAAGAATGAGATCAGGGTGATAGTGAGAGACGATATAAGATCTAAGGAGCAGAATGTTGAGTCCATCTGGGTAGAGATTAGGAACAGTAAAGTGGAAATATCACTGGTGGGATTTGTCTATGGGCCACCGAATAATAACACTACAGTGGCACAGGGAATAAACCAGGAAATATTTGATGCATGGAAGAATGGAATGGCCGTTGTCATTGGGGACTTTAACTTACACGTAGATTGGGTGAATCAAGTTGGTCGAGGCAGTCTTGAGGAGGACTTCTTAGAATGTATCCATGTTAGCTTTCTTGTAGGTTCACTAACATGCTGTTCAAGGGAAAATGCTATCTTAGATCTGGTCCTGTGCAATGACACAGGTAAAATTAACAATCTTGCAGTTAAAGATCCTCTTGGAAAGAGTGATCACAGTATGATTGAATCTCTCATACAAATGGAGAGTACAATAGTTTGATCTAAAACCAGTGTATTATGCCTAAACAAGGGAGACTACAATGGGATGATTGAGGAGTTGGCTAGCGTAGACTGGGAACACAGGCTGTGTGGTGGGACAGTTGAGGAACAGTGGAAGACTTTCAAAGAGATTTTTCATGGTGCTCAACAAAAGTATATTCCAGTTAAAAGAAAGGCCAGTAAGGGTGGGGAGAGCCAGCCTTGGACAACTAAGCAAGTAAAAGAAGCCAGCAAACTAAAAGCTCATACAAAGTCGCCAAGAGTAGTGGGAAACTGGAAGATTGAGAAAGCTTTAGAAAGCAACAAAGAATGACTAAGCAAGCAATAAGGAAAGAGAAGATAGATTATGAAAGTAAACTAGCACAAAATATAAAAACAGATAGTAAAAGTTTCTATAATTATATAAAGAGGAAAAGGATGGCTAAAGTGAACGTAGGTCCCTTGGAAAATGAGAAGGAGGAATTAATATTGGGTAATGTGGAAATGGCCGAGGCTTTGAACAACTACTTTGTGTCGGTCTTCGTGGTGAAGGACATGTCTAACATGCCAACAAGAGATGTTATGAATGCAATGGGAGGTGAGGACCTCAATAAAATCACTGTCACTAAAGAGGTAGTGATGAGCAAACTTGTGGACCTAAAGGTAGACAAGTCCCCTGGTCCTGATGGGATGCATCCCAGGGCACTGAAAGAAATGGCGGAAGTTATAATAGAGGCGTTAGTGATAATTTACCAAAATTCTCTGGACTCTGGGCAGGTCCCGGCAGATTGGAAGGGAACGAATGTCACGCCACAGTTTAAAAACGGATGTAGGCAAAAGGTAGATAACTATAGGCCAATTAGCTTAACGTCTGTAGTCAGGAAAATGCTTGAAGCTATCATTAAGGAAGAAATAGCGAGATATCTGGTTGGAAGTGGTTCCCTCAGACAGACACAGCATGGATTCAGGAAAGGCAGGTCCTGTTTGGCAAACTTACTGGAGGTCTTTGAGGATATAGTTAGCACAGTGGATAGAGGGGAACAGGTAGATGTTGTACACTTGATTTCCAGAAGGTGTTTGATAAGGTGCCGCATAAAAGATATCCATAAGAATGCATGGAGTTGGGGGTAATGGATAGATGATTGGTTAACCAATAGAAGACAGAGAGTTGGGATTAGTGGGTGTTTCTCTAGTTGGCAATCAGTGATGAGCAGGGTGCCGCAGGGGTCGGTGCTGGGCCTGCAAATGTTCACAATATGCATTAACGATTTGGAAGAGGGGACCGAGTGTAGTGTATCTAAGTTTGCTGATGACACTAAATTGAGTGGAAAAGCAAATTGTGCAGAGGATGTGGAGAGTCTGCAGAGAGATATAGATAGGTCCTTCACTCAACTCTGGAGCATCTGGACAGTAAAGACACTTACGTTAGACTGTTGTTTATTGACTACAGCTCTGCCTTCAATACAATAATACCAAGCAAGCTTGTCACCACACTCCTAGGACTCAACATCTCCCTCTGTAACTGGATCCTTGACTTTCTAACAAACAGACCGCAATCAGTGAGGATACGCAGCAATACCTCCAGCGCAATTATTCTCAACACTGGTGCACCTCAAGGCTGCGTCCTCAGCCCTCTACTCTACTCCCTAGACACTCATGACTGTGTGGCCAGATTCTGCTCTAACTCCATCTACAAGTTTGCAGATGATACCACCATTGTAGGCTGTATCTCAAACAGTGATGAGTCAGAGTACAAGAAGGAGATAGAGGGCTTAGTGGAATGGTGTCATGACAACAACCTTTCCCTCAATGTCAACAAAACTAAAGAGCTGGTCATTGACTTCAGGAAAGGGGGCGGTGTACATGCACCTGTCTACATCAATGGTGCTGAGGTCAAGAGGGTTGATAGCTTCAAGTTCCTGGGAGTGAACATCACCAACAACCTGTCCTGGACAAACCACGTGGATGCCATGGCCAAGAAAGCTCACCAGCACCTCTACTTCCTCAGGAGGCTAAATAAATTTGGTTTGTCCCCTTTGACTCTCACCAACTTTTACCGATGCACCACAGATAGCATCCTATCAGGATGTATCACAGCTTGGTATGGCAACTGCTCTGCCCAAGACCACAAGAAGCTGCAGAGAGTTGTGGACACAGTCCAGTGCATTACGGACACCAGTCTCGCCTCCTTGGACTCTGTCTTTACCTCTCATTGTCTTGGTGTAGCAGCCAGCATAATCAAAGACCCCACCCACCTGGGACATTCTCTCTTCTCTCCTCTTCCATCAGGTAGAAGATACAGGAGCCTGAGGGCACGTACCACCAGACTTAAGGACAGCTTCTACCCCACTGTGATAAGACTATTGAACAGTTCCCTTATACAATGAGATGGACTATGACCTATGACCTCATGATCTACCTTGTTGTGACCTTGCACCTTATTGCACTGCACTTTCTCTGTAGCTGTGACACTTTACTCTGTACTGTTATTGTTTTTTTTACCTGTACTACATCAATGGACTCTGTACTAACTTGATGTAACTGCACTGTGTAATGAATTGACCTGTAAGATCGGTTTGTAAGACAAGTTTTTCACTGTACCTCGGTACAAGTGACAATAATAAACCAATACCAATAGGTTAAGTGAGTGGGCAAGGGTCTGGCAGATGGAGTATAGTGTTGTTAAATGTGAGGTCATCCATTTTGGAAGGAAAAATAGAAGATCAAATTATTATTTAAATGGTGAAAGATTGCAGCATGCTGTTGTGCAGAGGGACTTGAGAGTGCTTGCACATGAATCGCAAAAGGTTGGTTTGCAGATGCAACAGGTTATTGAGAAGACAAATAGAATGTTGGCCTTCACTGCTAGAGGGATTGAATTTAAGAATAGGGAGGTTATGCTGCAACTGTACAGGGTACTGGTGAGGCCACACCTGGAGTACTGCGTGTAGTTCTGGGCTCCTTACTTGAGGAAGGATATACTGGCTTTGGAGGTAGTGCAGAGGAAGTTCACCAGGTTGATTCCAGAGATGAAGGGGTTAGCCTATGAGGAGAGATTGAGTCACCTGGGACTATACTCGCTGGAGTGCAGAAGAATGAGAGGGGATCTTATAGAAACATATAAAATTATGAAAGGGGTAGATAAGATAGAGGCAGGAAGGTTGTTTCCACTGGTAGGTGAGACTAGAACTAGGGGACATAGCCTGAAGATTCAGGGGAATAGATTTAGGATGGAGGTGAGGAGAAACTGCTTTTCCCAGAGAGTAGTGAATCTATGGAATTCTCTGCCCAGGGAAGCAGTAGAGGCTACCTCATTAAATATATTTAAAACACAGATAGATTTTTGCATAGTAGTGGAAGTAAGGGTTACGGGGAAAAGGCAGGTAGGTGGATCTGAGTCCACGGCCAGATCAGCCATGATCTTATTGAATGGCGGAGCAGCCTCGACGGGCCAGATGGCCTCCTCCTGCTCCTATTTCTTAGGTTCTTGTGCCCACAGCTGAACGTTTCAGGGTTTAGATGTTTCAGATGTAATAGAGAGGGATGTAAAAGAGGTGGGGGAGTTGCATTACTGATGAGGGAGAACTTCATAGATACACTTAGCGAGGACGTCTCAGAAGACTCATCCAGAGAGGCCCTATGGGTAGAGGTCAGCAATAGGGAAGGTGCAGTCACTGTGATGGGGGTATACAACAGGCCACCCAAGAGCCAATGGGAGTTAGAAGAATAGATATTTAGACAGATCATGGAAAGGTGTAGAAACAACAAGATTGTTGTAGTGGGTAATTTAACTTGCCCAATATTGACTGGGACTCCCTTAATGCCACAGGCTTACGTTGGGCAGGATTTGATAGTTGCATCAGTATTCACCAAGGAGGAGGATATGGATGTTGAGGAGGTTAGGGAAGGGCATGTTGATATTAAGAAGGAGGAGGTGACTTGATCATACAATGCAGAAGGTAGGTGGTATAGGGGTGTTTTCTGACTGGAGGTCTGTGACACGTTAGCAACGGTCAGTGCCGTGACCTCTGGGGTTTACAATACACATTTGTGATTCGGATGAAGATGTCGGCAGTCCAATTAGTAAGTTTGCAGACGACACGAAAATTGGTGGAGTCGTGAACAGTGAGGAAGGTCGTCAAGGGATGTAGCAGGATACAGATCTGTTGGACATTTGGGTGGAGGTATGGCAGATGGAGTTTTATCTGAACAGGTGTGAGGTCTTTTGGGAGGTCAAATGCAAGAGGAAATAGCAGGACCTTTCAGTGCATTGATGTACAGAGGGATCTTGGGGTGCAAGTCCATAGCTGCCTGTAAGTGGCAACACAAGTGGATAGGGTGGCCTTCATTATTTGAGGCATTGAGCATAAAAGTTGGGAAGTCATGTTGCAGCTGTATAAAACTTTGGTTAGGCCACATTTGGGGTATTATGTGCAGTTCTGGTTGCCACACTACAGGAAGGACTTAGAGGCTTTGGAGAGGGTGCAGAAGAGGTATATCAGGGTGTTGCCTGGATTAGAGAGTATCAGCTATAAGGAGAGGTTGGACAAACTTGGATTGCTTTCTCTGGATTGTCGGAGGCTGAGAGGAGACCTGATAGAAGTTTATAAAATTGCGAGAGGCACAGCTAGGGTACACAGTCTGTGTCTTTTTCCTAGGGTGAGAATGTCAAATATTAGAAGGCATAGCTTTAAGGTGAGAGGGGGAAAGTTTAAAGGGGATGTGCAAGAAAAGCTTTTTTATACAGAGACTGATAGGTGCCTGGAATGGGCTGCCAGGGGAGGTGGTGGAAGGAGATATGATAGTAATGTTTAAGAGGTACATGATATATCGCACACCACACCACAAGCCATCCTATATTCTCAGACAGCACACACAATACACACCACCACACCACAGACACACACCACACACCATCCCACATTCACAGATAGCATACACAGCAGACCACAGGCGCACGTCATCAGAGGTTCTGTGACTTGAAAATATATATGTATTTTTGCTTAATTTTAGCTTTTGCGATAATCCTGCTAGTTAAAAGTCTCATTTTCCAAAAGTTTTCAGGGAAATGAAACTTAAAAAAAAAAGAATTGTAGTTTGTCCTATCACAATTTTTGCTTTCTGGAAATCATACATCCTGTTATATTAATAGTTTTGTATGCAGTTTTAGGTGAGGTACTTTCCTGCCATTTTTTTGTAGTGATGTTAAATGTGGAATATGTGAATGGATAAGTAGTTAACGCTTGTGGAGCAGGTGGATAGTGGTGGTGACTTTGACTACAGTGTCATATTTGGTGTATGGGAATAATTGCTTAAGGCTATGTTTTGGCTTACGTCTGGGTTGCAGCAGCTGTATTTGTGGTATCGAAAAGGGAAGGTAATTGTTTGTTAAATTGCATCTTCTAATTTTCCTTTTCCTCTTATAGAGAAATGTGTCCCTTGACCATACAGCTGAGGTGAATAGCTCACTCTGAGGAATTACAATATAAACTCTCATCCTGGCTCCTGCATGCACTGTCCCTTGTGCAATTCCAGGCCATGCCATGACAACATATAGAAAAATGAGTTTGACGAAGCAGATCAGTAATTTACTCATTAATATCTTTCCCTTTTGCTAATCAGCAAACCTTGCATTGGATGGAAGCTGAATTTAGTTCTGATGCTTAGAGGCAATTAATTATGCTGCATTCATGTTGATACTTCCAACTGAGCACTTGCAAGATGATTATTGTTAGTCATTTATTATTTGGGATTGCGTTGCAACCCTTGTCCCAATATACAAACAAGTACAACAGTTTTTCTTTAATCTGGTTTTCTGGTCCTACCAACTTTTCTAGTTTGGCATCTTCTGTAAATACTCTTCTTTAAACTGTTCTACTAATCATGAACCTTGATACTCCAATTTTTCATACCACTGATTTGCACACAGTTTGGTAGGAAGAAACATTGGTTAGTGGATGGGAGTCTGTTCAGAGCTCTCACGATCCAAAAATGTGAATCAATATGACCCTATCCCACTTTCTGAGAATTTGATACATGCCTTGTAATTGGTGTTTCCCAGACATGTACATTAACAATCAGACACTCATTGTTGAAAGTAGTACAACATATCTGGTGAGGCTAGAGGCATAATCTCCAAAACTTTGAACAAAACTGTATATACAGTGAGCTTTTGCAAACAATGTATCTCCTGTGTGCAGTAATGATATGGTATAAGTGCAAATTTATTTCTGAGTGCATGCGACTCATTAGCTGGGTGCTACTTTTGCTGCATTAACTATGAACTTTAGTTTTAACATCAGTGAGAACTTTGCAGCAGTGATGGGTGAGGGGGTGTTCGTGCAAGGTCAGAGACAAAGATTAAGTGAATTTGAGAAATGGATTTTGAAATTTATAGCTTCCTTAAGGGCAACAAACTGAGTGTGTGAGGCACTGTCTAATGTTTATATGTTTAGAAGGCTTCCTGTTTACTGGAGGCACTTGTGAAGCACTGTCTGAATGCTCCTGATCTAATCTGACTAGATCAAATGATTCTTTGAATCTTTAAAAATCAATGATCTAAAAGTGGTGCAGTATCTGAACATAGGTTTAGATTTGTCCATGTTAAACTCCATGTGTAATTGCTGCTTTTGAAGTTTATGCTGAATTACTAAAATGTTCTCCTGAGGGTTTGAAAAATGTGATCGACAGTTTACCAGCATCTGCTCAGAAGAGGTTCTGGTTGCCGCTGTTGCTTAGTGATTAATGCCGGAAAGGAGCACAGAACGGGTGGTATGAATCCTAGAGTTACTAGTTAAAACCTAGTGACTGAGCAAATTTAATTTAAAACTGCTATCAATCTGTTGCATATACATTTTCAAATTCGCCACTTTGTTCATAACTTTTGTCTTTGGCTTTTTCACATTGCTTTTTCAAAATGTCCAGTTGCTCTTTTACATTGCCAGGCCTTGTTCATAATTGCCTGAATATTTGTGGTACAAGATTTAAATTCATTTATTGGAAATTTTATGAATGCCTTGAACATCTTCGCAATATACAGTGGTTCAGTTTACATAGAAAAGGTGTAGAGATCTGTTAATATTGTAAAACAAAAGAATGAAGATGTTCTTTATCAATATCTTTATCAAAGTTTGCTAGTGCTGCTTTGGGGGGGTATGGGGTGATTTTAAACTAGAGTTGCAGGGGGGTGGGAACCAGAGGGTCAGGGCAGCAAGTGGAGGGGCTGTGAGGAAAGTAGATGTTAAGACTACAAGCAAAGATGGAAACCGAAAGGTTGAGGTGGTGGGACTTATGCTCTGAGTTGCGTCTATTTCAATGCAAAGGGTATCGTAGGTAAGGCAGATGAATTTGGAGCGTGGATCCGTACGTGGAATTATAATGTTGTAGTCATTAGTGAGACTTGGTTGCAGGAGGGACAGGGCTGGCAGATCAATGTTCCGGGGTTCTGTTGTTTTAGACATGATAGGGGAGATATTACTCATCAGGGAAAATGTCACGGCAGTGCTCAGAGAGGACATACTGGATGGCTGGACTACTGGGGCAGTTTGGGTGGAACTGAGGAATAAAAAAGGATGACCACATTAATGGGACTATATTATAGACCTCCCAATAGTCAGCGAGATTTAGAGGAGCAAATTTGTAGATAGATAGCAGACAGTTGCAGGAAATACAAAGTTGTGATAGTAGCTGATTTTAACTTTCCACATATTGACTGGGACTCCCATACTGTAAAAGGACTGGATGGGATAGAGTTTGTCAAATGTGTTCAGCAAAGTTTCCTTAATAAATATGTAGAGGTCACAACTAGATAGAGCACGATACTGGACCTCCTGTTAGGGAATGAGACAGGGCAGATGACAGAAGTGTGTGTAGGGGGACGCTTAGGATCTAGTGATCATAATTCCATTAGTTTCAAGGTAATTATGTAGAAGAATAGAACTGGTCCTAGGGTTTAAATTCTAAATGCAGGAAGGCCAATTTTGAGGGCATCAGAAGGGATCTGGCAGGCGTGCATTGGGATAGGTTGTTTTCCAGCAAAGAGGTGCCTGTTAAGTTGGAGACCTTCAAAAGCGAAATATTGAGAGTACAGAATTTGTATGTTCCTGTTGGAATAAAAGGCAAGGCTAACAGATTTAGGGAACCTTGGTTATCGAAGGATATTGAGGCCCAGATAAAGAAAAAGAAGATGGCGCATATCAGGTATAGGCAGTTCGTATCAATGAGGTGCTTGAGGAGTATATGAAATACAAGAGAAATCAGGAAGGCTGAAAGAGGACATGAGGTTCCTCTGGCAGACAAGGTAAAAGAGAATTCCAAGGGTTTCTATAGCTATATTAAGACCAAAAGGATAGTAAGGGACAAAATTGGTTCTCTTGAAGATCAGCATGGTCATCTATGCGTGGAGCTGAAAGAGATGGGGGAGATCTTAAATGAATTTTTTGCATCTGTATTTACTCAAGAGACAGATACATAGTCTATAGAACTGAGAAAGAAGAGGAGTGAGGTCATGGACCATATTCGGATTACAGAAGAAGAGGTGCTTGCTGTCTTGAGGTGAATTAGGGTGGATAAATTGCCAGGGCCTCATGATGTTCCCCTCAGACCTTGTGGGAGGCTAGTGCAGAAATTGCAGGGGTCCTGGCAGAGATATTTAGAATGTCCTTAACCATGGGTGAGGTGCCGGAGGACTGGAAGATAGCTAATTTTGTTCCATTGTTTAAGTAACGTTCTAAGAATAAACTGGGAAATTATAGGCCGGTGAGCTTGATGTCAGTTGTGGGTAAGTTATTGGAAGGTATTCTGAGGGACAGGACATATAAGTATTTGGATAGACAGGTCCTGATTAGGGATAGTCAACATGGCTTTGTGTGTGGCTGGTCATGTCTAACCAATCTTAAAGAGTTTTTCGGGGAGGTTACCAGGAAGGTTTGATCAAGGGAAGGTGGTGGATGTTGTCTGTGTGGAATTTAGCAAGGCCTTTGACAAAGTCCCGCATGGGAGGCTGGACAAGAAAGTTAAGTCACTTGGGATTCAGGATGAAGTAATCAATTGGATTCAACATTGGCTATAGCAGAAGAAGCCAGTGAATGGTAGTAGGTGGTTGTCTCTCTGATCAGAGGCCTGTGACTAGTGGGACCATTGTTGTTTATCATCTGTATTAATGATTTAGGTGATAATGTGATAAGATAAGTCACATGTACATCGAAACACACAGAAAAATACTACTTTTTGCGTAGAGTGTTCTGGGGGCAGCCCGCAAGTGTCGCCACGCTTCCAGCACCAACATAGCATGCCCACAACTTCCTAATCTGTACATCTTTGGAATGTGGGAGGAAACCGGAGCACCTGGAGGAAACCCACGCAGACATGGGGAGAACGTACAAACTCCTTACAGTGGCCAGAATCAAACCCGGGTCGCTGGTGCTGTAAAAGCATTAAGCTAACCGCTACACTACCATGCCTGCCCGGTAAACTGGATCAGCAAATTTATGGATGACACCAAGATTGGGGGCGTAGTGGACAGTGAGGAAGGCTGTCAAACCTTGCAAAGTGATCCAGACCAGCTGGGAAATGAGCTGAAGAATGGCAGATGGAATTTAATGCAGATGAGTGTGAGGTGATGCACATTGGGAGGACAAACCAGGGTAAGACTTGCACAGTGAATGGTAGGGCACTGAGTTGTACAGTAGAACAAAGGGACCTGGGAATACAGATCCATAATTCATTGAAAATGGCATCACGGGTAGATGGCGTCGTAAAGAGAGCTTTTGACACATTGGCCTTCATAAATCAGGGCATTCAGTACAGGAGTTGGGATGTTTTGTTGAAGTTGCGTAAGACGTTGGTGAAGCCAAACTTAGAGTATTGTGTGCAGTTCTGGTCACCTACCTACAGGAAGGATATCAATAAGCTTGGAAGAGTGCAGAGAAAACTTGCACGGATGTTGCTGGGACTTGAGGACTTGAGTTATAGGGAAAGGTTGAATGGATTAGGACTTTATTCCCTGGCGAGCAGGAGAATGAGAGGAGATTTTATAGAGGTGTACAAAATTATGAGGGGTATAGATAGGGTGAATGCATGCAGGCTTTTTCCCCTCAGGTTGGGTGAGAATAGAACTAGAGGTCATAGGTTTAAGGTGAAATATTTAAAGGGAATCTGAGGGGAAACTACACTCAGCGGGTGGTGCGAGTGTGGAATGAGCTGCCAGCGGAAGTGGTGGAAGCAGGTTAAACTGTAACATTTAAGAGAAGTTTGGATAGGTGCATGGATGAGAGAGGTATGGAGGGCTATGGTGTGGGTGCAGGTAGATGGGACCAAGCAAAAAACCAGGCTGGCATGGACTAGATGGGCCGAAGGACCTGTTTCTGTGCTGTAGTGCTCTGTGACTCTAAAACTGAGTGTGGCAGGCTAGGGTTGTATTCAAGATTGTTAAGGTTCCTGCTTTCCACCAGACAAACCCATCCCAGGAACAGGTTTAACTTACCCCTCTCCCCCACCACCCCCCCCCCCCCCAACCCCTACCACTGGTTATGGTATTTAGGTAAACTTTGCTGCAATATTAACTGGGAAATAAAATTGAACGATTCAATGAAACTGCCACGATTGTCACAGCAGACATTATTTTGCTGCTTATCAGAAAGCTGTGTGAGCAGCTTCTGTTCCAACAGACCTGGTGATATACCCACTGAGCTCACAACACTCCTGCCACACCAAAACACGTTCCAGACCTCGGGGTGGTGGACCTTGCAGATATGCTTCAGTGGTGGTCACAATGTACACATCACCAACAGAATGGACAACTGCAGTTTTCCCAGGACTCCTTTGATGCCACACTGGGTCAAATGCTGCCCTGATGTCAAGTGCATTCACTCACCTCTGGGATTCTGCTTTTTGGGTCATGTTGCAACCAAGGTCTGAAGCCGAGTGGTCCTGGTCAAACCCAAGCAGGGCAGTGTATTGGTGAATAAATACTGCTTGACTGCACCGCCAGCACCATCAATCACGCTGCTGATGGATTGAGAGCAGTCTGATTGGGTAGGAATTGGCCACACGGGATTCGTCCTGTAACTGCACTGGAAAAGCTTGTCTAGAGCCGTTTCTGGAGCACAAGTCTTCAGGACCTCAGTTGTTCTATCACACAGCCTTTGCTGTATTCTGTGCCCCCCTGCCAGTTTGTGATGTCCCCTCAGATTGGAGTTCTGGAGAATGAGCGGTGATCTTTTTGAATCACTCCTCATTGAACCAGGGTTATCATATGCACAAGTACATCTAGGCACAGGCGCAATGAAAGACTTACTTGCAGCAGCAACACAGGGTGATCCCCGTGTTTGACAGTAATGGTAGAGTGAGGGATATGTTGGGCTGTGTGGTTACAGGTTGTGTACATTTCTGCTGCTGGTGATAGTCCACCACACCTCGTGGATGGCCAGTGCTGAGTTGTGGGACCTTGTCAAAAGCCTTACTGAAGTCCATGTAAACCACTTCCACTGCACTTCCTTCAATAGTTTTCTCAGTTATCTCAAAAAATTCAATCGGATGTGTGACACACAATCTCCCCTGCACAAAACCATGCTGACACCTCCTAATCAGTCCCTGACTTTCCAAGTGAACAAAAATCCCGTCCCTCACAACCTTCTCCAACAATGTCCCCACCACTGATGTAAGGCTCACCAGCCTGTAGTTTCCAGCTTTGTCCCTCCTGTCTTTTCTAAATAAGGGGACAATGTTAGCTATCCTCCAAGTCTTCTGATCACCGTGGCACACAGATGCAAAAATCTCCTCCCTTGCTTCCCTTAGTAACCAGGAATATATCCCATCAGACCCAAGGGATTTATCCACCCTAATGTGCTCCAATATTTCTAACACTCCCTTCTTCCCAATACAGACATGCTCCAGAATATCAGCGAAACACTCCTCTAACTCTCTGGCCTCCACATCCTTCTCCCTGGTGTATTACATTTAGGACCTCGCTCGGATCTCCTGGTTCTAAACCTAGATTACCCCTTTGCTCCCCAGAGGAACCTACTCTTTCCTTATCTGTTCTGAGTCTATCCATTTTGAACAAACTATTGTTCCACACAACATGATGAAAGGTGTCCTTGGTGCGAAGATGGGTTTTGGTGTTGCAAGGACTGTGTGGTGGTCACTTCTATCAATGCATGGACAGCTGTAACTACCACAGGTAGATTGGTGAGGATGGGGTCAAGTAGGTTCACCCCTCATTTTGATTCACTCACTACCTGCCGCAGAGCCCAACAGGCAGTTCTGTCCTTCAGGACGTGGCCAGCTCACTCAGTAGTGGTGGTACTAGTGTTGGACATTGAAGTCCCCATCCAGAGTATATTCTGTGCTCTTGCTACTTTCACTGGTTCCTCCAAGTGTTCAACATGGAGGAGCACTGATTCATCAACTGAGGGAGGATGGGAACCAAGAGATGTCCTTCCCCATGGTTGACCTGATGCCAGAGGATAATAGAGTTTTAGAGTCACTCATCTCAGAAACACTCCCTTCAGGCCACCATGTCCATGCTGTCTACCAGGCTCCTGTTCATACTAATTCCATTAACCAGCAAGGTCCATAACTTTCTATGCCTTGGTGATTCATGCCATGAGACTTCACAAGATCTACACCAGGTCTCCAAGGGCTGTTGTCTCCACCTGTTCTACAGTGAATGCTAAATCTGAAACCACTTCACTTCACTGCTACCCCATGGACAGATAAATCATGTTACTGATTTATCAACTGGTGCTTGCAAAAATGTTCATATTGGGAAAAAAAATATTGTTTTCCTTTATCAGCAAGGGAGCTGATGGAGAGTCTGGCTCACTGCCCATGAGCTCTGATTCAGTGAGCACAAACACACAGGCTGTTGTTTGATGTGGACAGCTCTCCCAAGTTAGACAGCTGTCTCCAGATGTTTCTGAGGAGGACATTACCATGGTTGCCTGGGCTGGAAGGAACTTTGGCGTTTCTGAATTCAGTGCGCAGGTTGAGGCCAGAAGATTAGTCCAGTTTTATTTCTTTTCTGTTTCAGCACAGCGGTATTGGTACAAGGGGACAGTCTGGCCATTTGAGAGGACATTTTTAGAGTCAACTACATTTGTTGGTCTGGAGTCACATATTTCCTTCCACACCACAGATTTCCTTCCCCAAAATACATTAGTGAGTGAGATAGATTTCTAAAACAGTCTGATAGTATTGTGGTCATCATGACCAAGACTAGGTGATTATCCCACACTCCCCAGATTATAAACAGAATTTAAATTCCACAGCTGTTGTGGTGGGATTTGGACTTGGCTCTCTCTGGATTATTCATCCAGGCCTCTGGATTACTGAACTCCTGAACTATCACTTGAATAACATCGGCAAGAGGAAGGTGTGGGGAGATGCAGAAAATAGCAGGAAAAAGTCTAATGCATTTTCTGCCCTAAGTATTTTTTTCTTTTATTGTCAATTTGAACATGTTTTGCAAACAAAGGTTGATGAATCAGTAACATGATTTATCTGTCCGTGGGGTAGAAGTGATGTGCTTTCAGATTTGGCATTCACTGCAGAACAAATACGTGAAATGAATAAAGAAAAGAAGTGTTTAGTCAGAAGGGGAACCATGGAGGGAGGAGAGAGGTTTTAGCAAGTCCAGGCATGAAAGATGCTTATCACGGAGAAAAACAGAGTCAAAGGGAAAGCACAAGCTCATGGATTGCTCAGAGGCAGGAGGTTGTAGGAGCCTCTGTGTTCCTGCCGACAGCTCCGACTGGGAGAAATGACTGACGGGGATTAGGTGCTGAGCAATGACTGTAACCTGATCTGTTTGGTCTAATCTCTTCAAACACCTGCAGGTTTTAGGGACAAAGAGTCGTACTTTGTTCTGTATTAGTGTCCTATATCTTTAGTCCTCTATTTTCAAAAATTATTTCTAACTTTTTTCTCTGAAAATCCAATCCCACTGGATGATCTGAGTTGACAAAGTGCCAGAATTCGATCTTTACAGCTCCTGATTTGCCGCTGTCTGCCCAGAGCCCAGCTCCTGAAGGGGATGAGCTTCAAGTCACAGAAGTAAAGCCACGTACCCACATTATCTTGTGTGTTCAAGCCTGCTGAACCTCACAACCCTGGTCTTCATTCACTGACACATTAAGAGATCCCTGAGATAGTCGGGGAAGCTGTAAAGGGAGTGGATCAAATGTGTAATGTGCCTATTAGATTGTCCCTGCACAGGTGAAGGGATGGTCTAGCTGGTGGAAGGGGAACTGAAATGGTGAGCGTCCACATGACAGGAGGAACTGCGATTGGTGGAATGAGAGAAGGAAGTGTTGGATTGTTAGGGAAACAGACTAGTGTGGAGCAGCACGGAGAGAGTATCCGTGAGCAACCGCTCTATAAAAACGCAAAGGGAGAAGTTTAATGACCTTGCCAGGACAGTAAAGATGAGAATGATTTTAGATAAGTACTGAGGATGATAGTTACATTGTGGGGAAACATGGGGCAAGGGCTGTAGAGGGGAAGGATATTGGCTCAGAAGATCAAGTAGCAGAATCCACTTGTGT
The DNA here is from genome assembly GCF_009764475.1 of Pristis pectinata. Lineage (NCBI taxonomy): Eukaryota > Metazoa > Chordata > Chondrichthyes > Rhinopristiformes > Pristidae > Pristis > Pristis pectinata. Next base: position 25,735,677 of record NC_067434.1, read on the forward strand.
GGAGCTAAGGACCAGCAAGGGTCATCGACCATTGGAGGGAGTTGTCTCTAGGCCCCAAACAGTAGCAGTAGGGCAGAGTATAAATTAGGAAATTAGAAGAAAAGATAATAATTATTGCAGGGTCTTTCAACTACATAGAGGCTGGGTAGTTGATGGGAAGGGTGAATTCATGGAGCGTAACAGAGATGGTCTTCCAAGTCAGTATGTGGAGGAAACAGACTATTTTAGACTGAGAAAAGGTTAATTGATGATCTGGGAGTTAAGGGGCCTTCAGGGAATAGTGATCATAATGCGATAGAATTTAATGTAAAGATTGAACATGATTTAATACAGTTTGGAACCTGTGTCTTGAATTTGAATAAAGCAAATTATAGAGACATGAGGCAGCGTTGGTGACAGAAGATTGGGATACTACACTAAAAGATATAACAGTAAACAAGCAGCAACTCACATTTAAAGAATTAATACATAGTTCACAACTAATATAAATCTCTTTAAGACAAAAAAAAGCTAACAGGAAAAAGGGTCCTGCCATTGCTGTCAAAAGAAGTTTTACATCAAAGGAAAAGGCCTGTTACATTGAATAAATCAGAAAGCTGAAGGAATGAGAATATCTCAGAGTTTAGCAAAAGAGGACCAAGGCATTGAAATGAAAGAGAAAATAGAATAGCCGGCAAAATATAAAAACTGACTGTGAACTCTTCCGTCCATCTATAAAAAGGAAATGATTAGTAAAGATTACTGTGTGTCCATCACAGACTTTGGCAAATGGAAACATTGGAGATTGGGAGAGTGAGGAAATGGCAGTGAAATCAAATATTTTGTGCCTGTCTTCACGGAAGGGACACAGAAACACTTCCGGAAATAATGGGTCTGAAATAAATGGAGAAATTCACAACAGTGAATGAAGCAGTTAAAAATTAATAGGACCAAAAGGTGATAATTTCATATTATGTTCATCATATTTTCCTTGCAACAGAGGAGGCCTTTCAGCCCATCGAGTCTATGCCAGCTCTCAGAGCAATTCCATCAATTCCATTTCTCCACATACTCATATGCCCATTAAACCCCCCCCCCACCCCGAATTCTTGTACCACCCACCTGTGTCAGGTAATTTGCAGTGGTCTATTAACCCACCATGAGCATGAAGGTTCCACGTAGACACCATCGGAGGTCAGCATCAGCTCGGGACACTCAATGAGCTGCATCCTATGGTTTTGGAGGAAGTAGCAGTGGAGGTAGCAGATGCTCTGGTTATCTTCCAAACTTCCACAGATTCTTTCACAGTTCCCACATGTTGGAAGGTAGGGAGTATAAACCTGCTATTTAGGAAAGGCAGGAGATCTAAAACAGGAACTGTAGACAATGTGATACAGGCCACTTGGAAAACAATAATGGGATTGGGCAGAGAAAACATGAAAGGGAGGTCATGTTTGGTAAACATGTTGGGTTTTTGAGGTTGAGGATAGATAAAGGTGAATCAGTTGTGATGCTTTAGATTTTTTGGAAGACTTTCCATGTGGCAGTCCTTGTACACAAATCTCTGAAAGCTAATTGCCTGCTGAATCTGGAAATTAGGAAGACACATAGGTTGGCCTTTACTGCAGGAAGATTTGAGTACAAGAGTACAGATGCTTTGCTCCATGTATAAATTGGTAAATTGGTTTATTTTGGTCACATGTACTGAGGTACAGTGACAAATTTGTCTTGCATGCAGATATTTCATTACAACAATACATTGAGGTAGTGCAAGAGAAAACAACAACAGAATGCAGAATAAAGTGTTGCAGTTACAGAGAAAGTGCAGCACAGGCAGACAATAAGGTGCAAGGTCATAACGAGGTAGATTGTGAGGTCAGGAGTCCACCTTATTGTACTGGGGAACTGTTCAATAGACTCGGTGGGCTGAAAGGCCTCCTTCTCTGTTGCAAGGAAAATATGATGAACATAATATGAAATTATCACCTTTTGGTCCTATTAATTTTTAACTGCTTCATTCACTGTTGTGAATTTCTCCGTTTATTTCAGACCCATTATTTCCAGAAGTGTTTCTGTGTCCCTTCCGTGAAGACAGGCACAAAATATTTGTCTGATTTCACTGCCATTTCCTCACTCTCCCAATCTCCAATGTTTCTATTTGCCAAAGTCTGTGATGGACACACAGTGATCTTTACTAATCATTTCTTTTTTATAGATGGACGGAAGAGTTCACAGTCAGTTTTTATATTTTGCCGGCTATTCTATTTTCTCTTTCATTTCAATGCCTTGGTCCTCTTTTGCTGAACTCTGAGACATTCTCAGTCCTTCAGCTTTCTGATTTATTCAATGTCATAGGTCTGTAGAGCCTCAGTTGCTGAGCATATTCAAGGCAGAAACTGATAGATTCTTGATATAGAGGGAATTGAGGGTTATGGGTTAGTGCAGGAAAGTGACACTGAGGATCTAATCTTCTCGAACAGTGGAGCAGACACATGCTGAATGGTCCACTCCTGTTTCCTTCTTTTGATGTAATGTCCTTGTGAGTCAGTTGTCAACTGTTGTTTTTGGGGATTAGGTAACATGTGCCTATCAGCACTGAATGATTCATCACAATTATTGCATGAGAATAAGAAGGGCCCTGCAGGCACCAGACTGAAATTTCCACCTATGAGTTCACGTGAACCGACGACTGGTGTTCCAGGCCAAGAAACTAAATGCCCTATAGGATGGAGATATCCACCAGAGAGCAAAGCTGGTGATTATCACATTAAAGTTTGGTTTGGAAATGTCCATTTAATTGGTTCCCTCTCCTGGCTTCACTGATCACAGCCACAGCATCCATTAGTAGGAATAGTAAAGCTCACTCACGCATATTAACTTTGTGCGGGTGTGTGCACAGGTGCACGTGCAGGTATGCATGTGTGTGTGCGCGCATGCGTGCACAGGGGGGTGCGCTTGGGTGTGTTTGAGATACAGCACGGAAACAGGCCATTCGGCCCACTATGTCCACACTGACCAGTGGGCACCCATTCATATGAATCCCACATTCTAGTACTTGACCTGTAGCCCTCGATGTGGCCCTGTCCCTCAGCAAGAGGGCAAGAAGTTTGGAATTAAGATCAGCTGATGCATTGATGAAGGAACTTGTTTCCTAAACTAGTAATAAAAGTACAAAATTGTTAGATGTTCAGGAACCAATGATATATCTCAACTTGTTGCATTTTCTTTATATTCATAAAAAAATTCCCGTCTTTGCTTTGAAACCAAGCCAAGCACAGCTGTGTCTGGACTTGTTGGGCACCTTGTGATTAGTGTGTGCAGTCTAGCGTATGATGGGAGAGGAACTTCTGTGGTCTCTGCTGCTGAAGGAAGAGCAAGTTGCTGATAGGAGTCATGTGAGCCTAGCAGTCCTGGGTCATTGTCCCGCTCTGTGTGTGTGGTACAGCTGTCAGTCTGACATCCACCCCGTGTAGAACATCATGTGCCCATGAATCTGACTCTGCCAACCCTTCACATTGGAGGATACATGGGTCTTGCCGGGTATTAAGGTTAAGCTTTTAGTTTTTGGTAAATATGTTGAGTGCCCAACACTAATACCACAAACTTTGAAAATGTCACATTATCTTATGACGTAGAAGGAGGCCATTCCACCCATCAAGTCAATGCCAGCTCTCAAACCATTCCCATCATTTATTTCCCTATAAACTATTCTCTCACTTGCCCATTAACTCAACCAACCACCCACCCCCCAACATCTCCACTGACATCCCCCTACACGAGGGGTAATTTACAGTGGACAATTAACTGACCTGCACGTCTATGGGATGTGGGAGGAAGCTGGAGCACCCAGGGGAAACCCATACGGTCACAGGGAGAATGTGCAAACTCCACACAGACAGCACCCGAGGTCAGGATCAGTGCAGCAGCAGCACTACCTGCTGTGCCTGTTTAATGACTGCAAAGTCACCTGAACCTGCTGTGATTAGTTTTTTTTTGCCATGCGGTACTCTGTGCCTTTGTCTCAGCAACAACTATTGGGAAACTCCAATTGTATCTCATTGTGTCCAAACGCTTAAATTGCACCTTTTCAGTGAGGCGTACCTGATAAATACATGAACCTGCCAATCCTAATACTTGCCCTTGGTGCAGTTTGTTGAAATTGAACAGAAACCATTCATTAAATGTTTAATTGCGGAATCGTTGCATAACCTAACATGTATTCAATGTTGAGAAGCAAATATTCAAGATATTTTGTTTCTGGTTAATTTAAGCAACAGTTTAATTAATTTAACATTTTACTTTGTTGTCTTTTGGCAGACCACAGTTATGATGCACATTTCATGAGCCCTGTAACAGTGCTCCCCTGGGGCAGTGTTTATAGCCAGGCAGTGGAATGGGTCAACTGGTTTGGTGAAAGCTGAATATTTGGCCCGTGGGTAGCAGACTTTTAGAAATATGTGAAGTAAATCATTAACGTTAGAGCCAACATTTGTGAATGAAGCAGTTATGGATGTCAGAAAGTCTAATGCACCCATTCGGGTGTGTGAGAATGCGCAGCGGACTGCTGACACCCTGGGGTGTTGGAGGGTTGGGGCACCTGCTGTGACTAAGGATAAAGGTAAACGGTTTACTGGTGTGGTGAAGAGCCAGGGCGGTGCAGGTCCAGTGGCCCCAGAGCGGTGCAGGTCCAGTGGCCCAGATCCTTGATCGCAGCAGGTGTCTTAATCCCTCCAACACTCCTAGGTGTCAGCCCAGAGAGGTGCTGGTCAGAACCTGATGTCTCAAGAGAGCCCAGCGCTGAACACCCCCAGGATAACATGGTCCAAGCTGCCCTCCAACAGGAATTCTGCCATCCTGTGTGGAAGAGGTAGTAGGGCACAAGGGTGACTGATGCCCAGGCCAGTGAATCTGTGGTGAAGGACACAGACATGGTTCAGATCACATTTCACTCTGGGGGGAACATACTGATTTTAAATTGCACAGCACTGAAAGCCTGATCCCGAACAATGAATGAATAAATAAGTGCATCAGCCTCTGGAGCCAGCAGTGCAGCAGGGGGTCAGATGTAGTTTATAGTTCGTTGTTTCCTGAATTGTAATATTGTGTCTTCCATCCTCTGATCTATGGGAACTATTCCAAAATCTGTGGAATTCTGGAAGATCAAAGCCACTGCAGTCCCCATTGGCTGTAGCCATTTCAGATCTCAGTCCCACTAATTTTCCAATGCTAGTTCTTTCAAAGACTAACTTCTTCAGCAACACAAGAGGCTGCAGATGCTGGAATCTGGAGCAAAAAAAACAAGCTGCTGGAGGAACTCAGTGGGTCAGACAGCATCTGTGAGAGGAATAGGTGGTCAATATTTCGGGTCAAGTCCCTTCATCTGAATCTCTTTATGTTTTACATTTCCCAATAGACTCTTAGTCCCCACTGTTTCCAGAACATTTTTAATGTCTGCTACAGTGAAGACAGAAACAAAATAGTTAAAATCTTTGCAGCTTCCTCTTTCCCATCGTATTCTGTATCTCTGCCTGTAGATCAGGTTCTGATGCAGGGTCTCAACCCAAAATGTCGACAATTCTTCCTCCCGCCCCCACCCCCACCCCCACAGATGCTGCTCGACCCACTGAGTTCCTCCAGCAGATTGTTTGTTGCTCCAGATTCCAGCAGCTGCAGTCTTTGGTGTGTGTAGAAGATCTTTGGTTCACTATCCATTGGTCTAAGAGCAGTGTCTTGGGATGCTTTATTCCCCTAGAAGTGACATTTGCAAATATTGTTGCTGAATTTAGCTCAAATAAATGCACTGAAATAAAAATCACAGAAAGTGCTAGAAACACTCAGCAGGTCCTGACACATCTGTGGTCAGAGAAACAGAACCTCTGTCAGATCTTTGACCTGAAACATTAGCTCTCTTTCTTTTCCCACAGGTGCAGCCTGACCTGCTGAGTACTTCCAGCATTTTCTGTTTTTACTTTAGATTTCCAGCATCTCAGTTTTTCCACTTTTTTTTGAAATAATGATTATCTCTGGCTTTCCGGATTGATTAGCTTAAGTTGTCTTGAATTAAGTGATAAACTTTACTGAGGAAGCCAGCCAAACTAAACACTGTGGAATGAAGCAAAAGGTTTTTGGCTTTTAAATAATGAATGTGAAAATGTAATTTTTCTAGTTTTTTAAAATTTTATTAGAAAATTCATGATCCATACAAACAAGTTTGACAATATGTTTCAATTTATCAAATATTCTGTTCTACAACGGCAATTAGAAAGACTACATAAATATCTCTGTGCTTAATATCAAACAGTACATAAATTAAAAAATTCTAGATAATACTTTTAAAGTACATTGCTAAGAATGCACTGCAGTTTAAATTCATGTAAACACTAACCAGTTTCAATCGGTCTACGATTAATTGGTTCAGCAATGTAAACCATTGCACAAATATTTTCAGTCAGATCATTTGTGAAATCTTTAAGACAAGCCCCTTGGAATTACATTTTGTTGATCATCCATTTTTACACACAGTGTCCTGGACAATAGTGGACACTGAAAGAAAATAATCAGCACATTAACATGGAGGTGCTAATTTAATAATAGGCAGCATAGATTTTAATTATAAAATAGAAATAAATAGTTTGCACCATTGCATTCATCTTTGTTTCACACATCACAGCCTGGAAGTGAACATCAGTATGTAATAATAGATTTAAAGAAGGCAGAAGACAGGTTCTTGGTACATAACTCTTAAATATTAGTAACCTTTTGAGCCTGGAAGTAGCCACCGCACATTACAAATTATAAGGATCTATAAGGAAAGTTAGATTCAATGGTTTTGTGTCTTTTTTTCATTATCTTGAATAACATCGTGGTTCAGTGATTCTTTTAGGTCTTGTTTTCTTAATTTTTTCGTCTCGGAACTTGAAGACATTCCTTCTTCCTTTCAAGGTTGTGGCCAATTCTGTAGGAAATAAAATGGTGTACATGTTCAATATAAAGCATCTTCAGTACAGTTTAGCATCCAATCCTCATTTGTCTAATACTTTAAAATCCTGAATGTTTATTGTCAGGGCCTATCAGAATGACTTATGTATCTTGAAATAATGGAACAATAAGTAATTATGCTTTGTAACATCTGCCGTCAAGAAATCTCCAGTTCTTATTGAAGTTTACAGCATGAATGTGATTACAAGTCATAGTAATATTAATCTGCTGCCTTGTAACCATCCAAATATCAATTCCATTTAATGTTCCCCGTCACTGTCTCAGACACATTCCTTTGATGGTCTGTTGATTTAACACCATATTCAGAACACATTAGTGAGCTGATTGCTCTTTATAATTTTGCATGTAATTGTTACTCTATTACAAGTAACGCTTAGGTAGGTAAGTGGACAACATTTGAGATAAGGGAACAGGATTATATTTCATCTGGCACATACTGGAGTGAATATTTTCTTTATTAGTGGAGCCCTTTAGAAAGTGCTTTAATCAACTATGTGATTTGTCTGTACTTGAGTATAATTCTGTTTTTACAGAGGGCAAATGCT